>NC_056732.1:1399734128-1399856628 GCF_019279795.1 Protopterus annectens | reverse complement strand
ATTCCTGTCCCAGAGACTTCCTCTACTCTGGAACAAGCTACCCATCTATGTCAAGCAAAGTTCTTCATTAGCACTCTTAAAGAAAAATCTTGATGAGTGGATGGAAAATAGGAAATACACCACGGGGATCACTTCTGTGTCTCTGCTGGATAGTGGCACAGGAAAATAACTTTCTTGGGTGGCGTAAGCTATGGTACCTTGCTGGCTAGGCTTACGTAGGCCCTTGGGCCGATAGCCTAGTACCGACCTATGAACCTATGAACCTATGATGAATGTTGACATTAAAAATAAACTCCTCTTCCCATATAATCATAACTATGTTAGCATATGTATTTGCTACAGGGATGTCCATGGAAACCCATTGCTTCCAAATGTGATAGTTATCCTGAGTAATGAATACATTATTTTCTAAAAGAATAGTTAGCAGTTCACCTAAAATATGATTTTATCAGAGACAGTTTACATGCAAAATAAATATGTAATTTTCATGTTTATTCCCCCAGGGAACTAAAACTTAACAAAATTCCTATATGAAATAATGTTGACAAATATCTCATGTCTGAATGGAACAACATTCTAAACAAAACAGGTTTGAAACTGGTTGGCATCATCTTGTTAATTAAATGAGAGGAGTTTTGATGTGGCAAGCGATTTGACTGTTCTTTGAAAATGGAAACTAACTGCTAACAAAAATAGGACATGGTGTGATATTAATTCAGTTTTAATTCTTTCATAGGTTCATAGGTTGGTACTAGGCTATCGGACCTAGGGCCTATACAAGCTTAGCCATAACAATTCCCTGGCTATTTCTTCCCACGTTATTTACTTCACTGAACCCCTGTCTAGCAGGTGACTGACATGATCCCTGGGGTGAATTTCCTTTTTCACATCCAGTCATCGAGGTTCCTTTTGAACAGGGCCAAAAAGGTGCTCTGCTTGACATATATGGGCAGTCTATTCCAGAGTCTGGGGAGTCTCTGGGTCAGGAACTTATCCCTCCAGCATGTTTTGTTCATTATGATGACAAGGTTTAGATCCCTGGAGCATGTGGCTCTGAGGGATTGGGATTTCTTTAAGTACAGCATGTCCAACAGCTCTGGGTTTGACATGGCCTTGTATGTTAAGCAGAGATAGCCTCGGAGTAGACGATGTGCAACAGAGTATAGCTGGAGTTTTTTAAGGCGGTCAGCATAGGGCATCTGCTTTAGGCCTGTGATTCTTTTAGTGAGGTATTTCTGTGGCCTTTCCAGTTGTTGCAGATGTCTTGAGAGGTACACACCAAATGGGGCATTGTATTGCATAATGGGTTTAATGAGGGATGAGTACAGTGGGACAATGACCTCCTTTTTTCTGGATGAAAAGCCCTTAGTGATGAGGTGTGCCACATAGAAGGATTTCCTGACTGTTGTGGCGATGTGGTTATTGAAGGTGAGACCACTGTCCACCTGTGTCCCTAAGTCTCTTATCACACTTTTGGTGTTTAGTGTACTGCCACCTATGTGGTAATTCATGGGTATATGTTTTTTTCTAAAGGGGATAACTATACAATTCTTGGCATTGAGCTTGAGCCCATGGCTCTTTCACCAAGCATCTGTTTCTGTAAGGCCCTTTTATAGAGTATCCACATCATTTGGGGATTCAGTAATGGCTCCCAGTTTGCAGTCGTCTGTGAACTTTGTTAGCCAGAGTCCCTTAGTGTTGGCCTGTACTTCAGAGAAGTAGATGCCAAACAAGAGCGGTCCCAGGACTGAACCCTGAGGTACTCCACTTTTCACTTGTCTGGAGCTGGATTTGGAGTCAGCTACTTTTACAGTGTGGATTCTGTCAGTAAGCCAGTTGGCAACCCATCGAGTGACATAGGGATTAATGCCCAGTAAGTTTATTTATGATTCCAGAGTGGGGGCTGGTGTCAAAGGCCTTGGCAAGGTCCAGATAGGCTGTGTGGACTGCCTTACCCTCATCTAGGGCTCTGGAGACTGATTTGAAGAAGTCAATCAGGTTCAAGAGACAAGATTGGCCCTTCATGAACCCAAACTGGGTGGTGTCCAGTGTTTTAAGGTTGCCAATGTCTTTGTTTATAAGTTCCATGATAATATGTTCCATGGAATTGAAGATCAGGTTCGTCAGACTGATGGGACGGTAGTTCCCAGGATCCAAGGTGGATCCCCCCTTGTGGAGTGAGATAACTTTAGCTGTGCGCCACTCTGTGGGCATGAAGCCTGAGGTGAGGGTATGATTAAACATGATACTTAGGTGAGGTGCCAGTTCATTTTGTTCTTCATGTAGTACACAGCCCAGGATGTCATCTGGTCCCATGGATGCTGTATTCTTAGCTTTGGAGAGTGCGTTTTTTTACCTGTGTGGCTGTTATTACCGGAATTTGACAATCTTCTGGCATTGAGATGGGCCATTTAGGGGGTGAGAGGGGGTGAAGTTGGCACTGAATCAATCTGCCAGTATATTGGCAATATCCTTGGGATCAGTATAGTTAATGTCATTCTGTTGTAGCTCAGAGCAGATCTGAGCATTGCCATTTAGATTCTTGACATAGTTATAGAATGCCTTGTGGTTGTCTTTGGAATCTTTGGCAATTTTATTTTCATAACTAGCTTTGGAGGATTTTATGAGGGATCTCAGCTTCTTACTGAGGCTGGTAAGGGAGTTTTTTGCATCCTGGGATTTTCCTCTTTTCTGCAACAGTTTCTTCCTTTTGTTGTAAAGTTTGTTTATGGCAAGGGACCACCAGATTGGCTTCCTTTTTTGGAGGAGTGCATCTTGGTTATACTTGGGATGGCACGATTCATGCCTGAGTGGATGTGCTCATACAGTGCCTTAGTGCAGGATTCAGCAGTCGAACTTTCAGGTGTCATGAAGTTTGTAACTTCTGACTTGAGTAGCATAAAGATGGCTTTGGAGAAGTTTTTTTATGGAGGTTTCCTTATTGGGGCATTGGGGGTGGGATGTGGATGTCAAGGGTGATTAGCTTATGCTCTGACCTGACCAATGAGGTGGTGACCATAGGTATAGAGCATTGATTTCCCATGTTGGTAAAGACCAAGTCTAGGATATTGGAGCCCCTGGTGGGACTATGGATTAGTTGATCCAGGACATTGGAATTTATGAATTCCAAGAACCGTTGGGCAAAGGTGTTGGTACATGAGTAATTTTCCCAGTTAATGGCAGGGTAGTTGAAATCACCCAGTATTGAGTGTTTGATTGTATATTAATATTTTCCAGTATGTTTAGAAAGGTGTAGTGAGAATCTTGGGGCATAGTGGGGGATCTGTAGCAAGCTACAATTTGGATTGCATTCTTATTTAGTGTTAGTTCCATCTGAAGAATTTCAGATGCATTGCGTTGGGAAATTAACCTGGTGGTGTGAATATCCTTGGTGAATATGGACACTCCTTCACCTTTAGTGTTTCAATTCTGGTTTGGTGGCTGAAAAGTGTGGTAAGAGTTGTAACCTGGTATTGCAGGGGTGCTCTCTGTAGCCTTGAACCAGGTCTCAGTTACTGCACAGATATCAATGTTCTCCATTTTTAGGAGTGCTTCGAGAGAGTACATTTTGAGGTTTAGACTTCTAGCATTGAGTAACATTACCTTCAGATTTTGCATGCTTGTACCTGTTACGGTGGTGGTTTTGTCCTTTGAACTTTGCCTAAAAAGGCACTATAGGTGTGGCAAGAGCCTTTGCCAGTAACCTGTATCCCAGGGGTGACAGGTGCAGACCATCTCTGGCAAAGCATCATGGTCTGTCGATCATGTCATCCCAGGCAGACATATACTGGATCCCCTTTGAATGACACCAGAAGCTTAGCCAATTGTTGAAGTCAATCATTTTGTCCTTATATTGTGGTATCATTCTGGGCAAAGGCAGGATGCTACTCAGGGCTAGGATCATACCTGCCTGGGCCACATGATCTGAGAGCTCTTCCATGTCTCTTTTCGTGTAGTCCAGGGAGGTTCATCTCAAGTTATTCACTCCAACATGGACAATGACAGAGTCATATTTGTACTTGTTGTGGAGTGACTTGAGTGCATGAGTTATGTGGTGGATCCTGGCACCCGACAGACAGCTCACTGTAATTTTCTCCTTGTTCAGCCTGGTGAGTGGGACATCAGTGTGCCTGACTATAGAGTCATCTATGACTAAAGTGTTAGGTATGTTGTCTTGCCTTAGGGGCTGTTGCTGGGTGGCACACTGGTGTTTTGAGCTATGTGACACTTTGGTTGTGATTGGCGTTTGTTTGTGTTTCAGCTTCGGAGGTCCTTGTTGCTTGTGCAGGTTACAGCTAAGGGCCTCCACATATGTGGATTTAGTGTTGCTATGTGTGTGTGTGTTGTTGTGAGTTTAGAAGGGTTATGTGTTGCTTGAGGTGTAGTGCGGGTGTTAACCTTCTCCTCTTGACTGTCTAGCACAATCATGGGTGGAGAGAGCTTTGCTTTCAGTTTGGCTATGTAAGTGCATCTCTCACAGGTTGTAGTGTTGGTTGGTAGGAGGAGAGGGTTTCTATGAAAACAATTTGTATTTTTCAGTAACCATGCTGGTTACTTAGCAGTAAGAGCTGTATGTGCATATTGTGTGCTTTTCTATTGATAATGTGCTGACTGATTTGTTTCATCTGGCATTTTGAGAACATTACATGCTTTACCTAGCCTTTGGTTATATTCTATACTTGTTTCTATGTTCGCAATATGAAGACTTTTTAATGCAGACTGCTACTTCTGTTGATTATGTGAAATGAAAAAGAAAGCCCCACCTCCCTACTCAGCCACATTGTTTCTTAAGGAGATTACAGTGTAAATGCTGTTAAGATGGGCTGAACTTCCAACTTAGAGAGAGAGAGAGAGAGAGAGAGAGAGCACTTATTAGTTTTGTAATGGCATACTGTTTTGCTATGTTAATTTCTCCATGAAATCTCTCTTCCATATCTCATTGAATAGATAGGTGCTGTAAGATTCACAATGAGATCTATGTGCATCATTAATATTGTACATTATTTTACACATCCTTTCAATTACTGTATCTATTATAAATATGAATTATCCAACCTAGTAACTAACTTTCTTGCAATTTTTAAATGTCTTTTGCACAGTTTCCCATAAAAAATCAGGTTTAATTGCTGCTCGATTTAGTACATCTACTAAAATGCATGAATATGCTCAACAACATATTTCAGAATTTTTACTTCTTGCCAGTCATTCAGAATTAAGTTATGGGTGGGGGGGGGGTTACTAAAGAAAATAGAGAATGCTACCATGCACTGGTAAATAGCAGGATGAATTTAGCCAGATGTGTTTCTGCTCAAATTAGGCTTGGATGAGAGCCAACATAGTACCATCATGCCATGAAACACCACAGCCACCATAACAGCAGTAACCATCCTGCTGGAGTGACCACGCTATAGGGAAGGCACCAAGCAGATGGTGTGCCCAATGCTATGTGCATTAAATGTGCAGGCAGAAATGGAGAACAGCAAGCAGAGGGGCACAAAGAATGACAACAGGAAAGAAGAATACATGGTGGTATGCATTTTTTGGATACAGATCTTCGGTTTCTTTAATGAAAAAAAGAGGGGGAAAATAACAAAGGGAAAAGTGTAGGCATGATGGAGGTAGTGGGGGCAGACTGACAAACATATAATTCAGATGAAGCCTAACACTGAAACTAGTTATTCATAAGGGGTGGCAACATTGGGAGACATGCACTGATGAAGGGTAAACAACTGCTGATGCAAAGGATTGGAGTGCAATTTGCATGGTGAATGAAGCATAAAAATAGGGACCTGAATTATTGCAAACAGGTAGGGGTAAGGAGGCCAGGGCCTGGTAGACCAGCCCAGAAATGAACCCACTCAGACGCCAACCACCTCCATGACTGATGTGATGAGTGGTGCCTCCTCTGGTGACCTGTTACACTGCGGTGGCAAATTGAGTGGCTCAGTCAACCATACAAGATAATGCTGTTGGGTGCCAATGGGGACATTCAGCCACTAGTCCACTTCGGACCTCACCATCCACTGCACATCTTGATAGGTGATTCAGGAGGGCCCCACTACATCAATATCAGACAAGGAGCCTTCACCTCTCCTCTTGAAAAGTGGCTGTGCAGGCCAGCAGATAAGCCCTCCAGGTTACTTGTCATGCAGTCATCTTTTTCTCTCTCTTCTGAGAACTCTGGAGACACTTTTAATAAAATTGGAATGAAAGCACTAAAAAGAGTTTGGTATTTCATGAGTCCTATACAGGTTGATTTGGTTTGGGTAATCTCTTCTGAGGTGCAGGCCAGCAGTATGCTACTGACTCAACTGTAGGGACCATGGCTAGTGTAGATCATGGGGGCCACCTCCTTGGCACAGTCTGTGCCACTGCTGATGCTCTGGAAAAAAATAAATGTAGAAAAACAAAACAGCAAAGTAAAAACAATGAGACAGAGGAAGGAACTGATGTAAAATATTAATATGCACATTGCACATCATTAAAATAGTACAGTACTTCCAACAATACATTACACTTTCCTGTATCACCTCCTTTAGCAGGCCATTCTGTTTGTCTTCATGTCCTAGGCTGCTGAAAAATATAAAACAAATAGTTTGTGCAAGGTATATACATGACAGCAGAACGCAATTAGATCAGCAGGTGCTAGGACAAATGCAGAGTGCCATGCTTAGAAAATAATGTGGCACCCTCTTCCTAGTCCCTTCTTCCCACTGGTTCAGAAGGTCTGGATGGTGCCTCTATAAGTGATCACTGTGTTTGTTCCTACAATGCCTGTCAGAGCACCATGTGGAGACCTGACAAACTCAGGGCCTGAAGAGGCCATGTCCACTTTTCACGTCTGAATCAGGAGCAAAATAGTAACCTGATGCCTGGTGCACAAAGCCTCATGTACTGGACATTATGTAATATGCATCAATGAGCAGCTTGGTCAAAAGATACTTATTAACTGTAGCACGATGCAAACAATAACGTGAGTGGGCTTCACAGTGGCCATGTGCATATGCACATCATACATGACCACACAGGCTGAGAACTGTCAGACACTACCATTGTGTATCACTGACTATGTCTAACACAGTCCACTACAACTGTGAATCAGATGCAACCATAATAAATCACCTCATTATCAAAATTACTGCCCTGCAAGGAATGTTTTAGCTTAACTAAAAACTATGGCCACCATATTTTAGGAGACTGCATTGCAGTTAGTAACTGAGGCAATCAGAATATCATGGATATCAGAATGTACTGCTATGCAGTAAAGCTGACAGCACAGTGGGTTACCGGTAATGAACATCAGGACTGCTGAGAGCATGCAGGAAGCAACATGGACAGCAAGAAGTGAGGGTATGATTAAACATGACACTTAGGTGAGGTGCCAGTTCATTTTGTAGTTCATGTAGTACACAGCCCAGGATGTCATCTGGTCCCATGGATGCTATATTCTTAACTTTGGAGAGTGCGTTTTTTTACCTGTGTGGCTGTTATTACCAGAATTTGACAATCTTCTGGCATTGAGATGGGCCACTAAGGGGGTGAGAGGGGGGTGAAGTTGGCACTGAATCAATCTGCCAGTATATTGGCAATATCCTTGGGATCAGTATAGTTAATGCCATTCTGTTGTAGCTCAGAGCAGATCTGAGCATTGCCATTTAGATTCTTGACATAGTTATAGAATGCCTTGTGGTTGTCTTTGGAATCTTTGGCAATTTTATTTTTGTAACTAGCTTTGGAGGATTTTATGAGGGATCTCAGCTTCTTACTAAGGCTGGTAAGGGAGTTTTTTGCATCCTGGGATTTTCCTCTTTTCTGCAACAGTTTCTTCCTTTTGTTGTAAAGTTTGTTTATGGCAAGGGACCACCAGATTGGCTTCCTTTTTTGGAAGAGTGCATCTTGGTTATACTTGGGATGGCACGATTCATGCCTGAGTGGATGTGCTCATACAGTGCCTTAGTGCAGGACTCAGCAGTTGAACTTTCAGGTGTCATGAAGTTTGTAACTTCTGACTTGAGTAGCATAAAGATGGCTTTGGAGAAGTTTTTTATGGAGGTTTCCTTATTGGGGCATTGGGGGTGGGATGTGGATGTCAAGGGTGATTAGCTTATGGTCTGACCTGACCAACGAGGGGTTGACCATAGGTATAGAGCATTGATTTCCTATGTTGGTAAAGACTAGGTCTAGGATATTGGAGCCCCTGGTGGGACTATGGATTAGTTGATCCAGGACATTGGAATTTATGAATTCCAAGAACCGTTGGGCAAAGGTGTTGGTACATGAGTAATTTTCCCAGTTAATGGCAGGGTAGTTGAAATCACCCAGTATTAGAGTGTTTGATTGTATATTAATATTTTCCAGTATGTTTAGAAAGGTGTAGTGAGAATCTTGGGGCATAGTGGGGGATCTGTAGCAAGCTACAATTTGGATTGCAGTCTTATCTAGTGTTAGTTGCACCTGGAGAATTTCAGATGCATTGTGTTGGGCAACTAGCCTGGAGGTGTGAATATCCTTGGTGAATATGGACACTCCTTCACCTTTAGTGTTTCAGTTCTGGTTTGGTGGCTGAAATGTGTGTTAAGAGTTGTAACCTGGTATTGTAGGGGTGCTCTCTGTAGCCTTGAACCAGGTCTCAGTTACTGCACAGATATCGATGTTCTCCATTTTTAGGAGTGCTTCGAGAGAGTACATTTTGAGGTTTAGACTTCTAGGATTGAGTAACATTACCTTCAGATTTTGCATGCTTGTACCTGTTACGGTGGTGGTTTTGTCCTTTGAACTTTGCCTAAAAAGGCACTATAGGTGTGGCAAGAGCCTTTGCCACTAACCTGTATCCCAGGGGTGACAGGTGCAGACCATCTCTGGCAAAGCATCATGGTCTGTCGATCATGTCATCCCAGGCAGACAGATACTGGATCCCCTTTGAATGACACCAAAAGCTTAGCCAATTGTTGAAGTCAATCATTTTGTCCTTATATTGTGGTATCATTCTGGGAAAGGCAGGATGCTACTCAGGGCTAGGTTCATACCTGCCTGGGCCACATGATCTGAGAGCTCTTCCATGTCTCTTTTCGTGTAGTCCAGGGAGGTTCATCTCAAGTCATTCACTCCAACATGGACAATGACAGAGTCATATTTGTACTTGTTGTGGAGTGACTTGAGTGCATGAGTTATGTGGTGGATCCTGGCACCCGACAGACAGCTCACTGTAGTTTTCTCCTTGTTCAGCCTGGTGAGTGGGACATCAGTGTGCCTGACTATAGAGTCATCTATGTCTAAAGTGTTAGGTATGTTGTCTTGCCTTAGGGGCTGTTGCTGGGTGGCACACTGGTGTTTTGAGCTATGTGACACTTTGGTTGTGATTGGTGTTTGTTTGTGTTTCAGCTTCGGAAGTCCTTGTTGCTTGTGCAGGTTACAGTTAAGGACCTCCGCATATGTGGATTTAGTGTTGCTATGTGTGTGTATTGGTGTGAGTTTAGAAGGGTTATGTGTTGCTTGAGGTGTAGTGCGGGTGTTAACCTTCTCCTCTTGACTGTCTAGCACAATCATGGGTGGAGAGAGCTTTGCTTCCAGTTTGGCTATGTAAGTGCATCTCTCACAGGTTGTAGTGTTGGTTGGTAGGAGGAGAGGGTTTCTATGAAAACAATTTGTATTTTTCAGTAACCATGCTGGTTACTTAGCAGTAAGAGCTGTATGTGCATATTGTGTGCTTTTCTATTGATAATGTGCTGACTGATTTGTTTCATCTGGCATTTTGAGAACATTACATGCTTTACCTAGCCTTTGGTTATATTCTATACTTCAAGATGGCAACATGCAGTGAGCATAACAATAAAGAGCCATGCGTACAGAGATAATTTGTGCACAGATCAGATCTCAGAACATCATGCATTTCATGTGCCTATCCACATCACAATCTGCTGTGTAATGTATACTCTGGTCATGCTGTACTACTGCTGTCGGCGTATATAAAGAGCTACCCTCTAAGATGATGGAAATCTGAAAGCACTTATGAGAACTCACATGCTCCAGGACAAGAAGCTTAGAAGTGGAACTTATCTGAGCTCTCTACACAGAGTAGGATTAGGTCCAAAATTGTTACAAATGAAATTCACTGAACTTCTGTTCAGTTAGTGTCATGCTAATGCATCCCTCTGCTAAACAAAGCAGAAACACACAAGGAAGTCACTGAGCTTATACAGAATCAAGTTCCATTGCCGGAAAACAAAAAAGCCAGATCTGCTAAAGCAGTGTAATCACAAGTGTTCCATTGTTCTAATCATTTTATGGGAAATAAAGCAAGATGTCAGGCAAAGGTATCAGGCAGGGTGCCTTAGAAACTGAGAGGTACACCAGGACTGTAAAATGTATTCTTTTTTTACATGCATAAAAGATTCATTTCAGCTGCAACAAAAATCTTCCATGGTTCTTGGCAATACCTACGACCCTGATAGCATTTTATGTGTGTGTGTGTGTGTGTGTGTGTGTGTGTGTGTGTGTGTGTGTGTGTGTGTGTGTGTGTGTGTGTGTTTGTGTGTGTGTATGTGTGTAGTGTAATGCATGCATGTGTGTGCGTGTGTGTGTGTGTGTGCGTGCGCGCGCGCACGCACGCATGCGCATGTGTTTGCATGGCTGCGCTTACATGCAGTGTGGACCTTAACACACTTACTGTGAATTATTCATTGTACAATCAGCACTTTTATCATGGCAAATAACAATAACTATTTTCCACCTCTGTTAACAGCAGCCATATTCTGTGTCATATTTTACTTGTCAGACGCTTTACTGCAGGAATGCTTCTTATCTAGCTTAGGTGTTTTGAATTAACATTATTTGTAACTGTAAGTGAATAAGAGTGAAATGTGTCCCTATTTTGGGGCTGCATTCCCCCATTATTGGCTTTGTTCTGTATTTTTGTGCTAAGAGGTTGAGAACTATGGTGAGAAGTGAGAACTGAATTCACTAAATGATATGATAGACATTTAAGTTTGTCTTCCTGGGTTTAATGTGTATTTGTTTCTGAAGAAGTTCACATTTTAAATTGTGGATGAAAGCGCTAAACTGTTGTTTTTTTCTTTTGGCTCTGTGGATAACTGCTTACTTCTAAACTCCAGTTCTGGAGTAAGTCACTGATATTTCATTCTGTTATGCTTATGCAGTAAGTGATGGCCGTTTATTTTATGCAGTAGCTCCAAAGTGATAGCGATGGCCATTTACTGCTAGCTTCATTTATTTTATGCAGTAGCACTGAAGTGATATTTCTGGGCCCGTTTATTTTATGCAGTAGCTCTGAAGTGATAGTGATGGCCATTTAGTGCTAGCTCCATTTATTTTATACAGTAGCTGCGAAGTGGTATTTCTGGCTCTGTTTATTTTATGCAGTAGCTCTGAAGTGATAGCGATGGCCGTTTAGTGCTAGGTCCATTTACGTTATACAGTAGCTGTGAAGTGATATTTCTCACTCCGTTTATTTTATGCAGTAGCTCTGAAGTGGTATTTCTGGCTCTGTTTATTTTATGCAGTAGCTCCAAAGTGATAGTGATGACCGTTTAGTGCTAGCTCCATTTATTTTATGCAGTAGCTCCGAAGTGGTATTTCTGACTCCATTTATATTATGCAGTAGCTCCGAAGTGGTATTTCTTGCTCTGTTTATTTTATGCAGTAGCTCTGAAGTGATAGCGATGGCCGTTTAGTGATAGCTCCATTTATTTTATGCAGTAGCTCTGAAGTGGTATTTCTGGCTCCATTTATTTTATGCAGTAGCTCTGAAGTGATAGTGAAGGCCATTTAGTGCTAGCTCCATTTATTTTATGCAGTAGCTAGATAGCTCATTTTGCCATTGGCCTAAATATTTCTTTATCCCACTATGTTCTGTAAAGTGGCTGGAATTTCCCTCAATACCTTAATCAAACCAGTCACAAAATGGTACATAGATTGTTACAGATTTGATTGTAGTAATGTTAGTGTACGCATTGCATTTTTAATTCTGTATTTCAAATATACAGAACAGAAAACATAGGAAGTAACAGTACATGAGTTTACTGTACCATGAATTGCTGGCTGTTCCCATGGTGGTGTGAGAACAGTGTGAAAGTTGGTGAAATATTTGAGGCATTGCTTAGAATGATATTTACAAATTGTCATCAAGGTTTCAAAACATTTACAGTCAGTTATTTTGGCGTTAGAATGGGCTCTGAAGTTGGGTACCACTTGAGATTGCATAGTACTCCAAGATGTTGATGACTGTTTCTAGAGGTCTTTTGCACATAATTACAAGAGTAATGCTTTGACCAAGGATGTATTCAAGTTGTTTAATGTCTGGAATAATTTATGCACTAGAGCTTGTAGGTACAATGCTATTGGATTTATATCAAAAAGGGCCGTAGCTCCAAAGTGATAGTGATGGCCGTTTAGTGCTAGTTCTGTTTATTTTGTGCAGTAGCTCCAAAGCAATATTTCTTGTGTGTAGCTCCAAAGTGATATTTCACGTGTGTGTGTGTGTGTGTGCGTGTGCAATTGGGCTCAAACCATGTACTTGAAGTACAGGGTCCTGCATTTTCTACCCACACCACCACATGTGATTCAGGGAATTTGGCTCATACTTTTGGTCTGTTCCTCTTAAGATTTGTGGTTTTCTGGAAAATCATAATGAAAGCCCTTTATGTTTCAGTCTTACCATGTTTTTATTTGGAAACACACAGTAACACAAAGCACTATTTTAGCAGCTTTCTAAGATTATACAAGCAATATTTAAAATGTGTCCCTGGTTTTAGCCCTTTACCCCCCCCCAAATAAATTTTGGCTTTTTCCAGATTTCTTCTGCTGTGAAATTGAGATATTTAGCTGTGTTAAGTGGATGGTGCAGTGGTAGTGTTGTTACCTCACAATAAGAGATTATGTGGTTTGATTCTTGGCTGGGGTGCCTTCTACATGGAGTCTGTATGCTCTCTATGTATTTGGGTGGGTTCCCTCTGGGTACTCTGGTTTCCTCCTATGTTATAACAACATGCATCTGGATTATTTCTCCCTGGCCCTCTGCTGAAAATTGGCTTTCTGGTAAAAACAATTTTACAAGGAGCTCAGAGCTTCAGGGGAAGACAAGTTTAGCACTGCATATTCGAAGACTGTTTGCACTGTTAGCACAACAGGTAGTAGCTTACATTTGATGCTGAAGGCTGTGGGTTGCAGTATGCAGATCACTGATACTGTACTATGTTGTATTTTAAAGGGAGTGGATGCTACAGTCTTGTGAATATCCTCCTTTGGAGGAGTTACTTAGTAACTATGAACCTGTTATCAGTCTGCCATCCATTCCCTGTTACAATATTATTAACTTATCATTTTTTTTTAATGTAACATAGGCAATTTATTCTTCAAGGGCAACAGCCAATTTATTTTTAGATGAAACAATGAAATATAGAGTTGTTTCCTAGCAGCAACCTCTTCATTAGAGATCCCTTAAATGTGGAATTATTTAGATGACTTACTTTTGCAGAGATTTTGCATATTTACTGATATTGGTGGATTATGAGAAGTTTGAGTGGCCTTTTATGGTTGAAATTTTCTAAAATGGGTAGTTTTGTTTTGTCATTATTGGTTCATACATTTTGTTTCATTGCTTACTGGAAGACTGTTCAAAACTACAGATTTAAAACACATTCTAACAACTGGTGCTGTATTATACAAGGAATATAATTTAATACAATCAGGAAGGTGAATCAAGGAATGCATACATGTATGCATGGCCCTAAAAATGTGTTTGGAAACAGCCCAGAGGAAAGTGTGAAAGGCTCAAAATCATGGGCAAATTTTAAGCTTTACTCTTGTTATCAAAGGAATGGATGAAGGTAAAACAGTTCACACCACATTACCTTGACCTGGCCAAGCCTTTTGACACAATCCCCTACTCAGGTGTAGTGCAAAAGATGAATAATGTAGGAGCAAACACTTACATCACCAGCTGCATTGTCAACTTGGCTCACAGGATGCACGAGATCAAAACAGGGGAAGAGACCAGTCACCAGTGGAGTCCCCCAGGGTTCGGTGCCTAGACTTTTTCTGTTTGGCATATACATCTCAAAAGTAAAAGGAAATACAAAAGAGTTTTGGCCAGATAAGTTTGAGATGACTGCAAAATAGGAGAAGTTATTAAATCCCCAAATGACTTAACCATCATGCAGGAAGGTTTGTCCCAAATAATAACTGGTGTCAAAATCATGACAATGCCCTCTGAAAACTGATCCAATTTTTTGGCATTTGGGAACTCGTGTACAGTGACCTAACTTTTGACCAACATGTGCCCAAAGTTATAAGAAAGACTTTCTATATTGCACAGCTTATAAACAAATTGATTGTGACTAGATCTAGAGATGTTGTTGTCCCCTTTTACAAAGCTCTCATTATGTCAGTCATTTTGTATAATGCCCACTTTGGCATGCATCTGTCCAGCCCCATCCAACAATTGGAATACATTAAGAGATACCTTACTAAAAGGATACAATAGGTCTTGCATGGACTACCTCAAAGATTTATTACTATACTCAGTATCCTACAGAGTGCTTAGAGGTGACATGTCTGGCATACAAAGCATCCTCCGACATAATACAGATGGACCTACTAAACATCAGCAAGTCAAATGGCATCAGAAATACTCAGTCCATGTATCTAAACTGAATGTTGTGGAGAGGTGGATATATATCATAGAGGCTACCACTGTTCCGGAACAGACTATCCATAAAAATAAAGCAAAGCTCATCCATTCATATTCAAATGCAACTTGGATCTAAGGATGGGTAATAGAAAATGTACTCCAGGATTTCCCCTCATGCCACTACTGCATAGAGGCAGTTCCTAAATGCTGCATCCCTTACATGGCCCCCTCAAATTATCTATGGTATGATCACAGTTGCTCTCACTAGGGTTAATATACAATTATCAGCCATGGGGAGAGCTAAGACCAATCAGAAAATGTTAATTCAAGCACCAAAAGGGAATTGGCTATGCTTAAAATGTCCTCAAAGTGAACCTATGTTGTGGTAGCAAATAGTTATAAAATAATTACCCTTTTTATTTCACTAAGTGCCCCTGTCACCCTCCGACACCCCCCCCCCCCACAGTCTTTAACAGCTTCCAGCACATATGCATCCTCAATAAATATGTTAGAGAATATGTAAAGAAACTTATACCTCTAGTAGCACAAAGTATGGCTTGCTGCTTCTGAAATCTGCATTATCATACTACTCCTGCTGTCAGAAACTGTTGTACTGATCTCATCGGTGGAGAGCTATGCAAATTACACTTGTCCATTTATATTCCATGCAGTTCAGAGATGCAGCAGTAGGGGTAACTTTGGACTCTGGTACGTGTAAGTATTGGCATACAGTGCCACTCTGTGATACAGAGGTTTGAAGCCCTGATTGCAGCCAATACCACTCAAGTTTGAGAAGCAGCTTGAGCACTGGAAGAGCTGGGCAGGGAAGATGGGGTTGAAGGGCTTACTCCAGGTGCCAATCCTGGATGAGAAGGCACGACTGAGTCCAGCTTGGTGAGCTGCTCCCATGCAAGTGGAAACATTCAGAAAAGCAATAGCTGTAGACTGAGAGAACATGGGTTTGGTACTCCCAAGCTGGTAATGGGAGCTTTGGTCTGTCTATGTGTGGGAGTGCACACGGGCTGATACAGGGACACAGAAGATTCTTGCACTGATGCAGGTACTCATGTCAGGAGTAGAAGCACCTTAAGCCTTTGCACAACACAGCATGTGACTACCATTTGGGGAAAGAGCACCAAGTAGCTCCCCAGCCTGTGTATAATTAGGGTTATATCCTGAAATTCAAATGGTCACAATCTGGAGAGGGGATGAAGCCAGGCCTTCAGGCCATTGAAATGAAGACAGTCTACTCTTGGCAGCAAGGCTAAAGATTGGGACAAGAATACAAGGGCACAGAGTCCTGAATGGCTGCTTAGGTGATGGCGCAGTCTGGTCAGCGCTCTCAAGGGTGCCGGCAGGGCACCTGGCACTTGAAAAAACTCAATACAGGAGGGGGAACTGATAGCTATCACCTACAGAAGGACAATGGAAAAAGATACAGAGAAAGAGTATTGGCGTACTATATAGACTATCTGATCCCTGAAGCAATAATAGTTTTTTTTCTGCGATGGAGTGGAGAGTCTAAATGTATAGTCCTCTGCAGCTGACAGTGAGTACTATTCAGGAATATCACTCCATATGGTGTAAAGCTTGTACACTTTAGAAGAGTGCACATAAATATTTTGTAATTCAGGAAAGTTGTTACACAATGACAATTGAGCAGGTCCATGCAAGCCCTGGAGCTCTGCTCCATTTCTTAAGGCTAGTAGCCTAACCATCCTTTCCTTATTCATATCCACCTCTGTGATCATGTGCTATTAAACATACCAATGGCATTACCTGTAAGACAGCAATGGTGGGCTGCCCAATAGAACTATGCCCTTCTGCCAGTGGCACTTTGATGAGCAAACAATGCTGAGCAACATTCTAATGCTGAAAAAAAATTCTGTCTGTTGTGTGGTTGCATGGATCGTCATTGCAGGCAAAGCTGTTAGCCCACACAAACATGACCTGCCATAGTGATACTGAAAAGCTCCTGCCAAAGAAAATGTGCACAGCAGCACATCCCTTCATTAATGTACTCCTGTAATTAACAACATTACTGCTGAATTCTTTAACAAGCACAGTCAAGAACGCAGACCACACTACAGTGAAACAAGCTAGTTAGGTCTGTATACCTTATTAAGTAACTACCCTACTCTGTATGCCTTAAGTAACTATCCTACTTTAGTGGTCTGTGTAGCACTAACAAGCTTCACAACTGTGCCTGGCATCCTGTGCACCAGACCACCTGAAACACTCAAGCAAACCAAGCTCTCATATGTGCCATGCAAATCATGTAATGGATAATATGGCCTTCTAAGGACTACCACAATTCATGAATCATGTTTGTCTAGCAGTGTCATACTAAGCATCGGAAGCAAGTGCCTGTACACTTCTTTCGTCTATGTGTCTGTTAATGCCAAGTATTTTCATACTAATGACTTAGGCACTAGTTCTTTTGCCCACCTCAATCTTGTATGCTACATAAACTACCCCCCAGCTGCTGTGATATAGCTAGCCTGTGCAGTATTTCTGCAGAGCACCTCCCCAGTGCTACACTGTGTAATATAATACTATGCAGAATCAAAAGAGTTTGTCAAACACCTGTTTGCACAAGCTTAGACTTTGGGTAGACAAGCAGTTCAGCACTGTGCCAGGTGTGTTTCTAGGAGGAAATGTGCTTTCTGTATGCTCCTGCTGGAAAGTGGACTGCAGAAGGCTTGGGAATATACAAAAACAGAATTGTGGCAGAGAGTACTTTTCGATTCCCACATGAATTTCTTCTCCTGGGCGGAGTCTGAAATATACATGTGGATCAGTGTTCTACAAAGAATGAAATAATGAGTGGCTGAACAAATGAATGAAACAATAAATAAAGTGGAAGGGAGATGATTCATTGTTCTGGGCTTAGACAAGACTGTAAATTTATGTACACAAAACAGAGATGTGTAAGAGGCAGTAAATTCCAAAGGGGTGGTTGGTATTCAAAGTACAGAGTTGTGTTAGGAAATTCATTGCAAGGAGGTGTGTATGCAAATGACACGGCATAGATTGTTGAGTATTAAAAAAAACTGTATGTGCTGAGTTTAGGACTGCTGTGATGAGTGCCACTATGTTCTGCTTGCACCATTGTGCTCCAACTGGCTTTAAAATGTGTCACACCTTGCAAAAGTCACCTTTATACCACCAAGATAAGTTAACAACTCCTTCAGTCAGCATTAGAATGCATGGTCCTAGGACAATATGTTCCATGTAGTAATATCATACACTGCATCATTTGGGATTCTTTCAATTTTAAGCAGTGCTCAGTTTCTGTAGGGCACTGCTTTTGTACAATCCAAATTTGTGGACAAAGGCCATATGCACACATGTTTGTCACATATGATAAGGTATGTCATGACACATGCACCCATGCTTGTTACATATAAGGTATGTCATGACACATGCAGCCATGCTTGTTACATATAAGGTATGTCATTATATCTAAAGTCATTTCCCAGACAGTTTTAACTTAGTAACAGGTGATTTTAACAAAACTCCAGTACACAATATAAAGTATGGATTATAAGATTTATGATCCACAATAAAATTTTAATTAATTAATTAATTAATTTATGTATGCATTTATTTATTTTATTTTGGAAACCAGATACGTGGACTGGTTGACAGACCCTTTTCAGGCACAACCGGGCACCATGGTGCAAGACACAAATAGAAAATTATAGGCTAGAGTATACAGAGTTGTATATAGTACAATAACAAAGTAGAATATGTGATATTAATTACTTCCAGTATTTACAGTTAAGGAAGGCATTCAACTAATGATCATTTGTTAACCGTAGGTCGTCATCATCATCATCATCATCATCATCAACAACCCCTTTTTTCCCCCATTTTCTATGTGGGACAGCAGTGTCATGTCAACTCTTGTCACCTGTCTCTATTTAGTGCCACTCCCTTATCTTCTTTGACACTCATGCCTAATTATTGCAGATCTTCTCTCACACAATCCATCCGCCTCTTTGCTGGTTGCCCTGGTTTCGTCTTGTGTTCTTCCTGTCTATCCCAAATCTTTTTCACCAGATTGTCTTCTGCTTTTCTGTACATATACTTGAACCACCATAATCTGTTCTTTGACTTTTTCTGCAATTGGAGCTACTTTGGCTTCTGCTCTTATGTCTTCATTTCTTCATCTGTCCCACAGTGTGCTTCCTACCACCCTTCTCAGGCACTTCATTTCCATCGCTTCTAGCTTCCTCATCTGCTCTGCCTTTACCACCCAGGTTTCTGTACCATACAGTAGTACTTGTCGCACCAATGTTTTGTACACCTTACTTTTCAGCTTCTATGGCATTCTTCTATGCCAGTTGACTGAAACCCCTCTGATTCTAGCAGTGACATTCTCATTTCGACTTTCCTTCTCCTAAACCACCCTCCCAGATACTTGAAGCTGTTAACATGTTCCCCAAGTTTCCTTTCTATTTCATTTCTCTGCTTCTTCTAATTTCCCTCATTTTCTGCCATTATAACTGTCTTATCTGTAGTTAGTTTCATCCTATGTGTCTTGAGTTTTGCATTCCATTCCATTTCCCAATCCTTTGCTGAAATTCTTGTTCGGAGTCTGCTGTAATGCCACACCATCTGCATACAACTTTATTTATCTGTCCCTTGCAACCTGTTTGCTAATGTAGTCCATCATCAGTATGAACAGCAGTGGGCTCAGAGCAGAACTCTGATGCATAACTACTCCCACTGGGAACCCCTCATTGAAACCAAACACTGTTTGTGCTTGAGTCGTTGGGTCCTTGAACACAGCTTGCACTAATTCTACCGCTGTTTTTGCGATTTCAAACCACTACAGGACTTCCCAAATCATGCTTTCTTTAAATATAGGAATGCCTATTTGGACTCTTTCCTCAATTCTAGCTTCTTCTCAAGTATCTGCCTCACTGCCAGCATCAGGTCAGTTGTGCAGCATCCTGATTTAAATCTGAACTACTCATCTCCCATCTTGCTTTCTACTACTCTGTGCATTCATTTACCAATCACCCTTTCCAGAGCTTTCATGCAATGGACAGGAGTTTGATACTACTGTACTGGCCACAGTTATGAATCTCCCCTTAGTTCTTGAGCACTGGTACTAGTATGCTTATTCTCCAGTCATATGCAATATGCCTTTCTTTCCACACTGCTACAAGTACCCTCAGGAGCCATTTCTCTCCTGTCGCTTGAACTCCCACAGTTATTAACCTGTCACCAACTAGTCATAGCCTATAACATCCTAAAATATCCTGACAGTACTCCAGCCCTAAAGGAACTAATAACTACATACCAAATTGATCACTCTGCTCTGCCAACAAATCACTCCTCTCTATCTCCACAGCCAATAACACAGCAGTAAAGCTCTATTTTCTCATAGTATAGCAACAGATTGGAACAGTCTCCTTCCCTCAGTAACTGCAGCATCAAACACCAAACAATTCAAGCACTCCCTTAAGGCCCATCTTATTAGTTCCTGGCTATGTCCATGTGTCACATAAGACTAATAAGCACTACCCAGATCTTATCCTTTACTTCTATTACATACGCAATCAAAAAACATGAAAGTAACAAACGTATTTCTTTCTACATATAGTAATGTTGTACTGATCTCTCTGGATACTTTTGTATCACTAACTTATTTGTCTACTGCCAATTATGTTGATATGATTTTCTTTGTGTACTGTTCTCAAGTTCAAATACAAAGTTCTATGACTATTTTCTATAATCTGTATAATTATCTCTAGTTCACTGTATGAATTAATTTGGAGCTATTCTCCTCAGGCCTCCGCTGTAAATGGACCTCGTCCAGTTGGACCATCCCGTTTAACAAATGTAAAATAAAATAGAAATAAACAAAATAAATAAAAAATATCACCCAATATCTTTATCATATCTGCTGTGACCTCATCAGAGCCTGCTGCTTTTCCAGTCTTCATTTTCCTTAATGCTGTTCTTACTTCTTCTATGGTGAGTTTTGTCTGGGGCGGTACAACTTCTGAGTTGATTTCTTTGTTCACAAGCTGCTGGAAGTACTCCATCCATCTGCTTTTGATGTCCTGTGTACTGGTGAGAAGACCGTTGCTGACATCTCTTATGAAGGGTGTCTGACTATCTTCTTTATCTTTCTGTCTTTGCCTTGCAACCTGATATAGTTTATTTGTGCCACTTACTGAGTCACTTTCCAGAAGTTGGTAGAGTGCCTCTGTTGCCTTGTTCTTTGTTATTCCAACTCGTTTGTTAGCCTCTGTTAGCCTTCCTTCATAGCCTGATCCATCTTTTCTAACTCCCACTTTTCCCCGCACTCCTTCTTTCTTGTGATGACCTTCTGGACTCCTGCATTCCAACAGCAGCTTTCCTTATGTATCTTAGTTCCATACCTGGCTTGGTTACAGATCTGTTCTGTAGGCCTCACGCCCGCTGGTTTGAATTGCTGCCATTCTTCTTTGACTCCACCTCTTTCCTTTTCTTCTTCTTGAAGCGCTAGAGCCCTGAGTAATTCCTTGAACTGTTGTGCTTTCTCTCTAGTCAAGTTCCAAGTCTTCAGCCTGGTCCATGTTGATCTTAGAACTTTATCTCACCACTGCTTGCAGCTGATTGTGGTAACCAGTGGTTTATGCTGTGGGCTGACCATTTCACTGGGGATGACTTTGCAATTACTGATTCTACCCCAGTACCTTTCCTTACTATGAGGAAGTCCACCTGAGTAGCATGTTGGCTACTCTTGCATGTGATCTTGTGAATGTCTCTTTCTGAACCATATGTTAGCTGCTATCAAGCCATTAGCCAGACAGAAGTCTAGAATAGCCTGTCCTTCTTTATTCCTGCTGCTCTACCCATGTGGACCCAGGCAGTCTTCATATCCTGTTCAGTCTGTCTTGATATGTGCATTCAGGTCACCCATTATCAACACAGATTTCTGTTGCCCTGTTTTATCTAGGAGGTCCTGCAACTTTTGTCTGAATGCAGTGTTTTTCTTACTGTTGCAACCCTGTTGTAGTGCATAGTGCATTAGGCTGGAGTCTAATTGCCACGGGTTTGTCAGTAATTCTGATGCCATCCCTCACTTTCTTCTGAAGCCTTTCCCTTAACACAGTTTCTACTTCATTGCTAGCATGTCCTCCTCATGATAACAGACTCTGGATCCCAAGACAAGTGGCTTTGCAGCACTACCCTTCCATCTTGTCTCCTGGATACCAAGAATGTCCAGCCTCTTCCTTACCATCATGTCATGCACTTCCAAGCTCTATCCTGCCAGTGAACATACATTGGGTATAGCAATTCTTAGTTCATGTTTGCCAGGTTGATTGGTTTTATGTCTGGCTTTTGCTCAACAGAGCTATCCCAGCTAATCCATGCTGGACAACTGGACACAGGCCAGCCAGTAGCTTACTGACCTAGGGTTGCTGGGCATTATGGCAGGCACACACACTGACCAGCATATACACCCCTCCCACTGTTAACATGGGTCCCTGGCATAGACTGGAGTAGGCCAAGTCCTCAATCCACTTAACACTGGCAAATACCCATGCCCATTTGGTGACATTAATCAACATGACTGAATAACCTAGAGCCATATTTTTACACCATCAAGTTGCTAGCCCTGACACAGCACACAGTCTTTGATATGTGTTCTCTTATCTTGAGGACACTGTGCACCATAGTAGATGCCCAAATCAGTTGGTCTGTACAACTCTTCCCCTTATAGGGCACCATCCAGAGTTTGTGCTGCTGCCCACAGCTCCATACCTGGGTGAGTTTGAGATGTAAAGACTCAGCATGTTTTCAGAGGTGGGAGAAACGCCACAGAGGCACAGGGAAGACATGAAAACTCCAAACTGGAATTGACTGGTAGTTAGGATCAAAACTTGTGCCAAATGTATTCCAATAAACCCCAGAACAAAAACCACAGCGAAGGAACAACAGCTCACACGAACAGCTTTATTGAGACAGTTGAGCGCTTTCTTCCCTTCTGTGAAAAGGGACTTCTTTAGAACAAAATTACAAAATGCCCACACACACTACTAACCCAGCCTTAAATAATGAACCACTAATTGCATGCCAATTAATTCTTAAAATTACATACCATATATTGAAAAACATATTATATAAAACATGTATCCAATATAATTTAAAAAATATATATAAACAGATAATACCTAACATTACCTAAAATATTATGTTAGATAAATTATATTATAAAAAACAATGTACCAATGCCCTGAATAAGAGATTTTATCCTAATATATGTCTTAATTTTAGTATGCTAGATAAGCTGATAGCCTCATTAATACCTGGATACTTTGTGGCATCAAGCCTAAGTTGCCATCTTAGCTCACAGATATCCAAGAGGACATCTAGGCATCTACCTTGTGGATCTTTAAACAAATGTTGGATCGCAAAAAATCTAAACACATGGTTTCTACATTCATTGATATGCCTTGTTAATGCACTGGTTTGCCTATTATGTCTGATGTCCAATAAATGTTCACTTATTCTGTTCTTAAAAGATCTAGCAGTCTTACCCACTTAAAAAATAGGGCACATCAAACACTTAGCTACATAAACTACATTAGTAGTACTACAATTAAAATGCCCATTGATCTTCAATGTTTTTCCATTTAACACAAAACTGCCCCCAGTTTCTAAAATATGGGAGCAAAAATTACAGTGCTCACACTTAAAATTCCCTTTTCTTCTATTCATGCTGATGACCCTATTTATCTTAGTTCCTTCCATTATATTTTTAAAAGACCTATCTTTTTTATAAATAATTTTGGGTTTTCCCCCCATTTTCTGCGATACATTGACATCAAATTGTAAAATGTCCCAATTATTAAAAATAATATCTACAATATTCCAAACATCTTGATTAAAACATATAATAAACCCTAGTCCAATGTTTGATTCCATGTTACCCTTATTTACATTATTGCCATCTTTACCAAATATCAAAATTGGTTTATAAAAACTATTTTCCTCATTTATGCACCACTTCCTGACTAATCTCTTCAAGTAGGGCATTTGGATATTCTCTAGCCTTACACATATTTAAAATAAACTTTATCTTATCAATAAATACTATGTCCGAGCTCACCATCCTGGCTGCTTGAACCAATTGCCCTTTGACTATAGACTTTTTCTGGAAGGATGGGTGTGCACTGGTAGACTCTAAATAAGAGTTTGAAAAAGTTGGTTTTCTATACATTTTTGATTCCACTACATTGTCTTCACTAATAAACAACTCTACATCTAAATAAGCAATGTTTTTCTATTATGTTGATGTGTAAATTTAAAAAAAACAACAGTATAATTTATGTATGCATAAAACTGCTCTAGTTCCTGCTCAGTGCCTTTCCACAAAATCAACAAGTCATCTAAAAACCTTGTGTAAAACAAAATATTGGGTTGGAATGTACTCAGCATTACATACTGTTGTTCCCAATAGGACATAATATAGTTTGCAAAAACGGGGGTGCAGGCTGCACCCATAGCAACCTCCGTTTTTTGCCTGTAATACTGACCTTCAAAATATAAATAATTATTCTGAAGCACCACTTCCATCAGCATTATATATACATTGATATTGTCCTGATCATACAGGCCAGTATTAAACAATTGGGTCTCTAACCACACTAAGCTAATATAATTTATCTAACATAATATTTTAGGTAATGTTAGGCATTATCTGTTTATATATATATTTTAAATTATATTGGATACATGTTTTATATAATATGTTTTTCAATATATGATATGTCATTTTAAGAATTAATTGATGTGTAATTAGTGGTTCATTATTTAAGGCTGGGTTAGTAGTGTGTATTCTGTAATTTTGTTCTGAAGAAGTCCCTTATCACAGAAGGGAAGAAAGCACTCAACTGTCTCAATAAAGCTGTTTGTGTGAGCTGTTTTTCCTTCGCTGTGGTTTTTGTTCCGAGGAGCAAAACTTGTACCTTGTGCATGGGAGGTGAAGACCTTAACCATTATGCCAGCACTGTTAAAAGTATGTCTTTACATGAAGGATGTGACTACAGTATGACCTGCAAGGACTAGGCATTGTCACAGAAGCAATAACATTTGATGGCCTTAAAAATTAATTGTTGGAAAGACAGATGATACCCTTGGAGCATGTTTATTAAAGCATCTTTCATCTTCCTAGGATGACCTGTAGGAGTCTGAATGGAGAGATGATAAAATCAGCAAGCAAAGGAGAGTAGTATTGCTGCAACTGAATTCATCCTCAAGTCTTGGTGGCACCTTCACAAGATGGATCCTGTTTTTTTTACAAAATCTCACCAAGGCGATAGTGATATATAGACTGTATTTTACATAGCATACATCATGGACAGAAGTAGGTTAAAAAACAAAAAGGACAGCTGGGTGCACAAATCCCAGCATAAAATAGTGCCAGATCCTGGTGGGTGCACTGGTGCCAGGACTGGAAAAAATGACAGTGTTGAATCCTCAAGATACAGAAGCATTCCTGCAATGGGCTTAGGCCAGGCACAGGGAGAGGATGGCCCTCCTCTTGCAGAAGAAAGTAGTAATCCACAAAAAACACAAAAACTGATAGACCAAAAAAGATCTATAAAGATAATAGAGTGGACTACTGAGGATAAGAATGAAATTATGTATTGTTACTGTTATGCAAGAGGCCCAGAATTTCTGGATAGAAGATATACAAAACGTTTAACAGAGAAATTAGAGGAAAGAAATATACTTGCACAAAGTCAAAAGCTTCAGATGCAAATTTGGGTTCATTAATACAACAGATTCATGAACAACATTATATAGATCAAGATACCTTGAGCCATTTGGAAAAAGAAGTGTCTGAGGAAGTGTGAAAATATAAGGAACAAAATCAAGAGATATTTGAAGGGTATAAAAAAAGAACAACGGACATGGGAAAATAAAAGAGATCTGATATGGTTCAATATTTATGCAAAGGAGAAAACCAAATTAATCAATGCAATACAAAAAAATAAGATTGCAAATGCGGAATGAAGAAAAGAAGATTTCTAAAGTAGAAGTTAAACAGAAGCTGACGTTACGAAATACCTGTGAAATGAAGGATTTAGTGTAGGGAGTCTAACACAGGTTATATCACAGCATGAGGGAACAATGAGTCACCAAGTGAGGAGAAACAGGAGGAGCGGGAGACATCTGAAGAAGAAATATGGACATGGGAAAGAAAAAAAGATTTAATATGGTGCAATAGTTATGTAAAGGAGAGAGCAAAACTAATCAATACAAAAAGAGCAGCACTAAAGATATCTGAAAAGAAATACAGGAAAAGGCATCTGGATATGGAAAATTTAAAAATACAAAAAACAGGAAAACAAAGGGGGAAAGTAGAAATGAGGGTTAGTAAATAGAAACTGATGTTATGGATTACCTGTGAAGTGAAGGATTTATTGTAGAAAATCTAACTTGGATAACTCCACAGCAGGACAAAATAACAAATCCCCAAGTTAAGGCAAAACTAGTGGAGCGGGAAACAACTGATTAGTTGCCATATGAAGATACTTTGGAGCCTTCAGTAGAAAACTAGTATAAAAGTTCAGATGGAATTGCACAGCAAGGGAAGGAACAGGAAACTGTGGCAACTCTGCTGCAGTCAATGTCAAGTGATAGGCCAGTGAGTTCCCATATGAACGATCAATGAATGACACAGGATGAAACTGAACAGAATATGGCACAGGATAATGCTCTGAAACTTTCTGTAGAATGCTCTCAGAAATGGAGAACAAAAGAATGTGCCTTCAGTTTAGAAGAAAATGATCTGAGGGAAGAGTTTCTTGATTTACTAGAGATGGAGAGAAATATTAAAATCAATGAAAGAAATAGACTACAGAAAGTCTTTCTGAATCCCCAAGACTGTCTTTTTATTTTTTGTCATACGCTCATCATATTTTAATACCATATATTTCACACAACTTTTAACTGGTAACTTATCCAACAAGAATTCTCCATAGGAAATCCCATTTTATAAAATTTCTTACACCTTTTCCTTCAGTTCTTTGTAGCATTTTTAGTAGTTCTTCATAGATCTGGCACATAATAGAAAAGTTCTTTGTCTCCTATGCACAAGCTACAAGACTCAGTCCTGAACTCTGACTAATGCCAATACCTGTATGAAGTTTGCATGCTCCCACTGTGTCTCTTTGGGTTACTCCCACCTCCCAAAAACATGTTGAGTCCTTCCACCTCAGACTCACCCAGGACTGGAGTTGTGGGCAGCAGCACAGACTCTCTATCATGCCTGTTGGGGGAAGTAGAAAGTACAGTTGTGTACACTTACCATAAATTTAGATGATCAAGTGTATTCACTGTTGCAGTCATCACACTTGGGTTATCTGCCTGCAGGTAGCCCTCAGTTGGCCTGAATACCTGAGTCTTAGTATTTCTGCATCGGATGCTGTCGCTTCTTCCATGGTGTCAGATTGTCAGGGGTATAAAACAGGCAGCAGATGCCATTACATGAGTTTTTCTTGCCCCAAATGTCAGAAGCCCCCAAAGAGGGAGCTGGTATATGGTGGGGAACACCACCAGTATGAAGTAAATACCAATGCCATTAGGAATGGCCATAGAGAGGAGAAGTAGAAAGACAGAGAGAGCCAGGGGCTGGAGGGAGGGAAACCAGGATTGCAACAGTGAATACACTGGAACATCTACATTTATGGTAAGTGTACACAACTGTACTATGTTCTTCATGTTTCACTGGAGTAGTCCTCAAACTTGGGTTGATTCCCAAAGCTGACGAAGGGTGAAGGCAGTCAAGAGGTGTTAGGGCTGGCTAGTCGGCCTTGCAAGACTGCTGTAGAAAATCCAGCCCTGGATTTAGAAAAGATAAGTAAGTGGTAATGCTTGGTGAAGGTGTGTACAGAACTCCAGGTTGCAGCTTTCAGAATGCCTCTGGTAGGGACTCCCCTGAGAAATGCTGTAGAGGTGGAAGTAGCCCTAGTGGAATGTGGTCTGATCCCCTGTGGGGTAGGATTTCCATGGTGCTTCTAGCAGAAATGGATGCGGTGTGTTATCCATTTGGAAATGGTTTGTTTTGAAATGGCCTTACCCTCTGCCTCTGTAGCAAAGCTGACTAGCAGCTGGTCAGATTTTCTGAAAGGCTTAGTCCTGTCAAGGTAGAACTTGAGCTGTCTGTGCACGTCCAAGGAGTGCAGGATCCTTTCCCCTTTATTCTGAGGATTAGGGAAGAAGGTTGGCAAATGGATGGATTGGTTTAGAGCCACACTAGACACCACATTAGACATAAAGGATGGGTTAGTCCTGAGGGAAACCCTGTCAGCATGGAAAATAATGAAGGGTTCCACAGCCATTAGTGCCTGTAACTCAGATACGTTTCTTGATGCAGTTATGTCTAGAAGCAAGGCTGTTTTCCAAGAGAGGAATTTTAACTCTGCTGATGCAGCAGGTTCAAAAGGGGGAAGCGTGAGCTTTTCTAGTACAAAGTTAAGGTCCCAGGCAGGGGTGGGTGTGCTCCTAGAGGGCCTTAAGTTGTTAGCCCCACTCAGGAACTGTTTGATAAGAGGGTGAGAAAAAAAGAGGTGGCTCAGTATTATAATGAGTTGAGATGGCAGAGGCATGAATCTTAATGGAGGAGAAGGATAGGCCTCTGTGGAGTAGCTCTGCTAGGTAATCCAGGATTAGAGGTAAGGAGGGCATTGCTGTGTCCTTCCCTTGAGACTGATTCCAAGAACAATATCTTTTCCACTTTTCAGCATAGGATTTCCTAGTACTATGCCTTCTGGCTTCAAGAATTATGTCTAGCACCTGTTTGCTGAGGGCTGCTGATGGGGTATTCAAGGGATAAGCCAGGCTGCAAGGTTTAGGATTTGCATTTGTGGATGCAAAATCTGTCCCTCCTGCTGAGACAGCAGGGTAGGAGTCTGGCGAAGGTGCCAGGGTGGCACTGTTGTCAGGTTGCGTAAGAGTGGGCATCAGTACTGGTGTGGCCAGTCTGGGGCAATAAGAATTGCCCTTGGCCTGTCCTGTTTTATCTTGAGTAGTACTTTTAAGAGAAGGGGAAGGCATATATTGAGAGGTTTTCCCATTGAAAAGATACAGCAGCCACCTTCCAGACCCTGCTGTGAGGGTTTCTGGTGCAGTATTTGCTCAACTTGTGGTTCTTAGGGGAGGCAAAGAGGTCCACCTCTGGTGTCCCCCACCTCTGGATCAGAAGGTTGAAGGTGTTGGGCTCCAATTTCCACTCGTGTGGGCAGGGCCGGCCTTAGCTGAAATGGCACCCTAGGCGAAGTAGTGGTTCGGCGCTCCTTAAGCTCCACCCACACCATACTCATGAAACACCCCTATTTGAGCCACACCCACAGGATCACTCCCCAAGAAAGCCACTCTAGTCATTTCCTTAAATTATTTAACTGCATAGGAAGAAAAAGATAGCCTGTAATGTAGTTAAACTGCAACTACCTTTGCATATGTATTTTCTACTTTAAATACCAGAGCCGAATCATGATAAAATAGGGCCCTAGGCAGAGTAATAGACCCCCCCAGAGCAGCCCCTCCTGCAGCAAGCTCCTACCCCCCTCAGCAGCAGCCCCCTCCTCAGTCATTCCAGTGTTCCATTACTTGTTTATTTCTCATCAATTACCATATGTACTGTTCTCTTATTTGCTTCTACAGTGATTACAGATATTGAAATAAAACAGCGCAAACACAGATAGACAAACAATACAGTCTCACAATGAAAATAGACTTAGAATAAGCAGTAAACTTCTATGCCCTTGAAACTCAACATTTATTAAAATGGCAACAGTCGTTAACTGAAACGGCATGAAAACCCACATTTAGAAAAGGCATCTGGCAGTGGAGAAATTATTTACCTTTCAGCTGCTTTCAAAACAGACTCCTTGCACACATTTTTTAGGGCCATGCATACATGTATTTGCTCTTTGATTCACCTTCCTGATTTTATTGAACTATATTGCTTGTGTAATACAGTACCAGTTTAAATTTATAGTTTTAAATATTCTTTTAATAAGTAATGAAACAAAATTTATGAACCAATACCTACCCATTTCAGAAAATTTCAACCATAAAAGGGCATTCAATACTTCCATCATTACAATCCATCAATATTACTCAGTAAGCACAATCTCTGCAGAAGGAAAATCATCTGAATTCCACATTAAAGAAATCTGTAACTAATGAAGAGGTTGCTACTGTCAAAACAACTTCACATATCAATGTTTTATCTGCAAATTCAGTGCCTGCTGCCCTTGAAGAATGAATTGAGTATATTACATTAAAAATGTTAAGTTGGTAATATTGCAATAGGAAATGACTAACAAGTTCACAGTGTCTCATACAAAGGACATACTCAGGAGCACAGAACCTCTATCCCCCCTTATAATGCACCAAATAATCAACAATTGTATGGGCACTGCAATATCAACACTCCATCTGCATGGTGTGGGAGTAGAATCCACAGTCTTCTGCACCAAAGGCAATTATGTTACTAACATTGCTTTCAGATTATACAACAGTGTGCCATTTGCTAAAACAAAAACAGCTAGTTGCACATTGACAACATTTACACTTGTTACAGTGAGTTTTAAAGTTGTAGTTTTGAATATTTTTTCCAGTAAGCAATGGAATAAAATGTATGAACCAATAATGACAAAACTGCCCATTTCAGAACATTTTAACCATAAAAGGCCTCTCAGACTTCTATCATTACAACCCACCAGTATCAGTCAATAAGCACAATCTCTGCAAAAGTAAAATTCATCTTAATAATTCTCTATGAGATTTGAAACTAATGAAGAGGCTGTTACTGGCAGGCAACTTTACATTTCAGTGTGTCATCTACAAAGTCAGTGCTTACTGCCATTAAAGAATTAATTGCCTACATTACATTAAAGAAAAAAAAATGTTACGCTGGTAATATTGCAATAGCGAATGACTGAGAAACCAACAACAACTTCATAGTTTCAAAGCATCTTAAACAAAGGAAGGCAAAGGAGTGCAGAACCCCTAACTCCCCTTAAAATGCAACAAATCGGTAACTAGGGCATTACATACCATGCCTCCATACCTCTCAACCTCTTAGCACAAGAAATCTGAGCAAAGCCTAAAATAATGATGGAGGGGGAGGGGCAAAGGCCTCCAAACAAAAGCAGATTATAAATATTGCTCTTCTAGACTTAGAAAGTTGCTAGAATAACAGCATTTACCTTAGCATGCATTTTCTGAAGGAAATGAAGGCTGAAACTCAAATGTATGACATTTAGTTATTTAAATCCTCAGTGATTTGTCAGAAAACCACACATTTTATGAGGAATGGGCCAAAAATATGAGGCAAAAGTCTGGACAGTTGAGAGATATGCATAGCTCTCAACCTCTTAGTGCAGGAAATATGGACATGATGTGGGTGCAATGGCCGTAAAAATAAGGATAGATTTTAAATAGTACACTTTAACTTAAAGTTGCTAGAACAACAGCATTTGTGCTAATGTGCATTTCCAAAGGATATGAAGTCTGAAAGTTTTATATATATATATATATATATATATATATATATATATATATATATATATATATAGATATATATATCCAAAGGATATGAAGTCTGAAAGTTATATATATATATATATATATATATATATATATATATATATATATATGTGTGTATGTGTGTGTGTGTGTGTGTGTGTGTGTGTGTGTGTGTGTGTATATATATATATATATATATATATATATCTATATATCTATATATATATATATATATATATATATATATATATATATATGTATATATATATATATATATATATATATATATATATATATATATATATATCATTATTTAGGTGACTTTAGCTCTGTGATTTACCACAGAACTGCAAATTAGTATGATAACAACAGAGACGTTCCAGAGTGAATGCAAAAGAGAAAGTAGACTGATAATAAGAAACATAGTGAAATCATCTAGATATGGGAGGCCCATTAAGACAAACAGATGGACAAGCTCAAATAATTGTTCTAGAGTTTCAGTCCACTCAAAAGACTGGCAAGTACATTCATGTAAATGTCTACTAAATCTAAATAAAGACTGACTTTTATGAAATAAATTACACTTTATTACATAAAAATATTTTAAAATTATCACTGTACAGCAATGCATGATACTTCACAGAAGATGTGTAAAATAACGTGGAATACTAGAGATATGTATAACTTTATGTACATTGCTTTCTGGATATTTGACTGATGTGTGCTTAATTGGAAACCCACAGGCAGGTAAGAGATAAAAAAATGAAGTGAAAGTGCATGCTCAAGTAAGAATTTATACAAACAGACAATATCCACCCCCCCCACAAACTTTGCCTCATGCCCATAAACTAATATATACAATTTTCAGTTTACTATCAAATTTTCAAATCTAACTCCATTGACTGCACTTTGTTTAAACACGGAAAGTCGAACACGGCAATGCGGAACTCCAAAAGCCAGCCTAGGAACGGGTTTTAACATGGGTCAAGATAGGTGTTCACTGCTATTGCTAAACTACAAACCTCGCCCCTATCTCAACCCATGTTAAAACCTGTTCCTAGGTTGGCTTTTGGAGTTCGACATTGCCATGTTCGACTTTCCGTGTTCGAACAAAGTGCAGTCGATGGAGTTAGATTCGAAAATTTGATAGTAAACCCAATTTTCACAACTTCACAATAGTAGAGAAGGGAGACATTCCCCACTTATTTGCAGAGTGGTCTTACAGAAATACTGATCCCACAGAGAACAGGTATTCCTCCTTTGATCTCAACTAGCTGTTTTGGGCAGTGACATCATTAATGATTGGTCATCCATCAGCTTCAGGAAACTGTGCCCCCTATGATCGATAAAGGGGTGAACAAATAGGAAACAGTTCCTTGACCACAAGTAATGGAGAATGCAAATGGCCTAAACTACTGTGGCACACATCAAAAACAATATTGTTGATAGGAGTAAACCCACCTGTACCCTCACATTCTTACTTATATATACTAACTCTTTAGTTGTGTAACATTAGAAAAACAAGAAAATCCCTAATACAATGCATAACAGTCTTGCACAAACAATAACACAGCAGTAAGCACATTGCAAAACAAAACGCTCTGAAGAATTGCAAGATCAGGGAAATGTGATCATAAACTTAAACCCACAAACCCCATGGCAAATAATTGGCAAGACATATTCTATTATTTATTTACCAAGAAAGTCCAAATTGGAACAAAGTCAATTTTCAACAGAGGAAAACACTCTAGATGCATGTTTTTGTAACATGGGAGGAAATCAGAGCACCCAGAGAAAACCCACACAAACACAAGGAGGACATGCAGACTTCGCACAGAAGGCATGCCAACTGAGAATCAAACTAAAGATCCTCTTGCTGTGAGGTGACAATGCTACCACTGCAGTACTGCATGCATCCTTCTAAATATTGGAGAGTTCACAGACAGGAAATGAATGCCTAGAAGGCAGTCATAGAAAAAATATCATGGAGGCTGGTCATGCATCCAATTTTTTTATAGGGCATCCTGACAGATATTACAAATGTTTTAAAAGTCATCATCTGACTGAAATAAATTATTTCATTTTTCTTGTATTAAATAACTATATAACTTAAATGGCTATACTTCAGTCTTTTTTTGCTAGAAATCTTAATACAACAAAAAAATAAAGCATCTAGTAGTGAAATGGACATACTCAGTTTCAATTTTTCATATGCTTTCTTTCCCCCAACTCTTTGCCGACTTCCTTTACATTTTAAACACTGATCATCAAAAAAAAAAAAAAAAAAACCACCTTAGAAGAACAAACAAGCAAGTGAAAAATATGAGCATGTCCTTTTTTTATATTTTTTAGAAAAGACAGTATTGAGTAGTGATGATATATTTTTTTAAAGACACAACCCATGAACCACAATTCATTGATTTAATAATTAATGTACTGTACAAATTGATCTATGGTTATAAAGCAAATTAGTATTAGGGTAAGGCTAAACTTAAAGGCAAAAGTCACAGAGGTCTGCATAAATCATTGTAGCTAACAGGTATGCTATCTTGTGTTGTCAGAGATAGTATAGTGTCATGCATCATCAACTCTGGAAAAATATCCTGCTAAGTGAAAGACACCAGCAAATTAACAGTGTCTTGGATTTTATGTCCTTGCCATAATTTCTTTCAACTTTGTGCCTTTCTCCGGATTTCAATTGACAAGTCTGACAGCATTTAAAAATGTAGGCTGAATTGGTATAAATGTAGGCTGCATTGGTATAAAAAAGGAAATGTGTTATGGGTACGGTGTAAGGTTCTCAGAAAATGTAGATCGGCATTATTTTCTTGCATGCCTGCTTTTTACAAAATTAAAAGAAACTCAGCAGAAGGCACATTATTGTAAAAATAGTGGGCAGGATTCAGGAAGCCTCCGTGTAAGAGTTATAACTCTTACACGGAGGCTGCAGTTAAACGGTATGATGTCAGCATGTCATGCATATACATGAGGTGCATGAGGCATGCTGAATCACACTGTAACTCTTACACGGTCCGTGTAAGACAGTAGGGGGCGTGTCCGTTGGCTAAGCCCTGCAAGCGGACACGCCCCCGGAAGTCTAGAATGGCTGAAAGTAAACAGCCATGAGAGAGGCCATGGAAATGTGAATAAACACACTACACAACACATGCCCCCACAGACCAGCAATGTAAAAAGTGAACAGATGTTATAAAATGAAAATAAAACTGTTTTATTTTTTTTAAACCCCGTAAATGTTTGCTACTGTGTGCGCTCGTGTGCGCGGGTGTGCTACTAGCGCAACTGCAGTTAGCAATCAGTGGAAAAGGATATAAGAACTACATATGCAAAGTAAGCCAAGAAGTAATAGCATAGCGGTAGAGTTGTCGGCTTAAGAGCAGGCAGGCAAGGTTCGAGCCCACACAACAACCTTTTTTTTTTGTAAATAAGCACTAAAAAGGCCCCTGACAGTATTGTACAAATGTAAAAGTATCTCCTTTTGTAAAATGGAATGAAATGGAGCATATATTTCCAAGTAATACAATAATAAAATTATTTAGAAATGTACTGATAGCTAAACTGCAGTGAGACAGAGTGCCCATAGCTGAGTAGTGTTTCACAAACTGCAAATTGCTTGCCCGTAGCTAAGCACTGGTTTAACGGGCTCAAACCGTGTGCAACTAGCTGTGCTTAGCTTAACATGCGTGTTACTAGCCAATTAAGGTGTAACCCAGCGCACACCGTTTGAGCGACGCGCCCACAAGCTAACTGGCGGTGCGCATGCCTGAGCTCCGCGCAAATGAGCGCAGACTTGGTTTTAAGTGCTTAAAAGTGCTTTTGGCATGTTTGATTGACAGGTCCTGAAGTCATTTCTAGACAGTCATAAAAATTGAAATCTAGTGGTCAGATTCGAACCCAGGATACCATGCACTAGAGTCAAGCTACTAAACCACTAAGCCATGACAGCAGTACTCAGAAATGCAGAAATAGCATATATATAGGATGTAATCCAAAATGGAGCATGATAAAGCAGTTTCTGTGAAGTAGATACAATTCCAAAATGGCCAAGCATAGAAATGTGCGGGAAAATCGGCATACATAAGCCCCATAGGCGGGAATACACAGCATAAATGATTGTAGAATAGACCTGCAGGCAGAATGAGTGGAGTAGGGGAGGGACGTTGCTTTCGAGCACAGCAGTGGGGCATTGAGGAGTCCAGATACATGGTCTGGCTCCTAGTTCACCATCATGAGGCCCAACTCATGCAGGGCCAGGTCTCATGGGGAGCGTACAGGGCGGAAGCATGGGACCAGTTGGCTCATGATCTCACTAGTGCTACTGGGATTCCACGCACTGGTGAGCAGGTCCGTCACCACCATGCGGACCTGAAGTGACGTAAGCAAGACCAGTTGACCCAATGGATCCAGGAGGCCCGGGATATGTCCAACGCTGCACTACTGAGTAAGTTACATTTTACTTATGTATGTAAGGAATTCAACTAGCTGATACCATGGAGATGTGTATTCCAATATTACTTGTTCTGTATTACAGCTGCAGGTGTCCACTCTATGAATCGACAGGCACATGACCGCAGGCTGGCGCGGCTGCGCCACCATGCAGGTTAGTAACCCCACCTAGTACTTGTAAATAAATATTATAGTGTAGCATGTAGCAGAACACTGCAGTGTATTGATTAAAAGTAATAGAATGTGCAAGCAACAAGTGAAAAAGTCTGCAGGTATGGCTGCAACAAGTTCATCAGTATGCAAGTGAAACTGGAAATATAAGTGATAGAAATAAATAGTGCTGTAATACAGATGTCCCACCATTAATTAAATGTAGTATAACCTGCAGTAGTCTCAAGAGTACAGCTTCAGAATCTGAGGTAATCACATGTGAGATATATCCCCTGTTGAAATGCTGAATCATGACAGAAGTGAGGCTACTGGAAAGTGTTTGAATCACCACAGGTCTAATATGTGAACAAAGCCTAGAAGTACCAACCTGAACTGTGAAATTGCAGGATGTGTGAGAGTGACAGAAAGGGTCATGTATCAATGAATAAAGTAGTAATAACTCCTAAATATATAAGCTTCAGTGTGGTTCTACAGAACTAAATGCATGTGGGAATTAAAACTTAACATCCCAAACTGATTTCAGTGTGTCTGACTCTGGAATGTTCAGGCCAAAATCTGTATATGGTGATCACAGTCAGCAATTTGCAGATAGAATGAATGATTGTCTGACATACTAAACATCCATAGTTGTCCCCTGCCCTGTCATCAAAGTGTAGCAGGATGATGTATCTGATCACATTCAAAATAACTAGGATAGTGATGTAGCTGTAACAGGTCTAGCATGACAGTCAATTAAAAATCATTTGGAAACTATCACCCACAAGATAATTGTGTTTCTATTACAAATGTATATCAATGTATAATTTATGAATGTGTCATCATTTTCTTTCTCCACCCCACCCTATAATTGCAAATTAAAACACCCACTAAATATTGGTATGTGAACATTTCATTAACCATGGACATTTGTCCTGTTTCAAAAATATATGCATGTCTGTTGTTGCATGTGCCCTGTTCATACCTGCAAACCTGCAAACCTGATGGCCTGTTGCCATTAATCAACCCTGCATGTTGTTTGATTGTGTATTTCTGTTCAAATAATGCATGTGATATTGATATGCCTGTTGTTCAATGGTGTTAATATCTGGGTGTTTGTTTAATGGGAATACCAATGCATGCTGTTACAACTAATTTGAATGGAATAATATGCCACTAACCCAAACTAACATAACATACTCACAAACCTAGAACGCTTGGGAAGGCAGGTCCCAGCGGACCCACCTCTCCCACCTCAGCTGGCGACTGCACCTGGCACTAGTGCCCAGGCTGGACCCTCCTCCGGTGGCCCTGTGCCACCTTTGGGTGGAAGCGCTGCAGGATGGGGCCCATCCCCTCTGCAAGCGTGGCCGGAGGAGCTCGTCCACTCACCCTCCAAGGTGTCCGGTCTGTGGTGCGAAGGGAGATCCAAGACTCTGTTCTTGGGCCCCTATGCCAGCTTGAGGCCCAGGTGGCACAGCTTACGGGCATGCCCGTTGTCCCGCCTGCACAGCCCCCAGCACAGCCCGTCCTGGGCTGTGAAGGAACAGTGGCAACTGCCTATGGGTGGGGATATCAGTTCCACTGTTGCCATCTGTGGGCTCATGTGCCCTGGATATCCCAACCTCCGTCCCCGTCAATTGTGTAACCCCCCCACATGTGTCATACACCGCCCCTGTATGCATCTTGTCTGTCTTGTCTGTTAACCTACCCAACCTACCTCCCCAGCTATACCGACTACCTCACCTGACATACCACTCTCACCTGATAAAAAAAAAGGGCACTCTGTACCCACAAAAAAATTACACCCCATACATAGCTGTCCATGTTGCACACATGTCCGCTGGACATTGAAACTGTTAATTACAATTGGCTGTACAACAGGTATTAATGTTGTCCTGACACCTCTCTCAGGGGTGGAAGGTTCCAAATGTCACACCAAATTGCATACAAATGCACAGCTGTTGCTGAGAAAGACATGGGCAGCTATGGGCCTCACCTACATCCTTCCTGCAAATTCCAAACTTGTTTCCCTACTGTTTTACCCTCTTTGTGACCCCTTTTTCACCACTTTCCTGTCACCCCTTTTTCTTTTATTTCAAAGAAAATAGCGCGGGTGTGCGCTTGTGTGCGTGGAGCTCACTGCCAGTGCAATGCGTGAGCTCAGCAAAAGCGCAAGAGACCTGGTTTTAAGTGCTTAAAAGTGCCTTTGGCACTTTTGATTGACAGGTCCTATACTCAGTTTGAAAGAAAAATAAATTCCTACTATCAGTCTCGAACCCAGGACCTTGGTAACACTAGTCTGTATGACCTACCATTAAGCCATGACTCTCATACAAGAACATAGTGCTAAAATAAATATAACATGTAATAGTAGGAATCAATATAAAGGCAATGTAGGATGTGTACTACCCAAAGCATGTCAGGTAGATTTTTAATGCCTGAATTACTGGATTCCCATACTAGTTTAGTGTTCACGGAAACAGCCCTGCTAATTGTCAGCTTGCACATAATAATGTAAGGTAATGTACATATATGAAAGTATTATATGTACACATATATATATATATATATATATATATATATATATATATATTAATACATATGAAATATAGTGGTAGGTGTCAGTATTCACACAGACTCACTACAGGAAACAGTGAAAATAAATGCAGCAACCAGAATCTACAACACAGCCTGACTCCTGTGAGACTTAATAACCCTTTTAACTGCGTAAAGGTGCCTCCAGCACTTTGATTGACAGGCCCTGTACTCAATTTGAAAGCAAAATAAAAGCATACTAGTAGGCCCTACCACAAGACCATTGTAACAGTAGTCTGTATGACCTACCAGTAAGCCATGACTCTCATACAGGAATATAGTGCTAAAATAAGTAGAACATGTAATAGTAGGAATGAAGATAAAGGCAATATAGTATGTGTACTACTCAAAGCATGTCAGGTAGACTTTTACTGTCCCAATTACTGGATTCCCATCCTAGTTTAGTGTTAACAGAAACAGCCCTGCTAATTGTTAGCTTGTACCCAATAATGTCAGCTAATGTACATATATGAAAGTATGTATATGTACACATATATATATATATATATATATATATATATATATATATATATATATAGATATATATATCAATACATATGAAATATAGTTGTAGGTGTCAGTATGCATACACACTCACTACAGGGAACAGGTGAGAGAAATGCAGCAACCTGAATTTACAACACAGCATAAAGCATGAGAGACATACTAACCTTCACACTCACAGAACACTGTCGACAGCATACCAGCATGGTCCACGCCCTTACAATCTGAAAGGGCAATGCCTATCTCACATACCCTTTTATAGCACTGTCCTGAAATCACAGTGAGACATGCAATCAGTACACAACTGGCTGCAAGCAATTAGCAAATGCTGTCTTACAATTGGTGCAGAGGCCATCACATGGACCTATGCAGATACCTACAAAAGCATCCAGTACTCACACTCCACACATGCAATACATTCATTGCACAAAACTGACAGAGAAAGAGAGAGAGAGACAGAGAGAGAAAAAAAAAATAAAGACAGCCAGCAACAAAACCAGCAGCAGCAGCAAACAGCAAGTAGCACCACTGGCACAGCAACAGCTGACACAAACACAGGTAATGCAAAGTAGCAGGTTAATACTGTGTTTACTGTGAAACCTCCAAATGTATCATAGTTCACTATCTATAGGTATGTCCATGAGATAGGTTGTGTGTACATAGTCCTGATATATATACATATGTAATATTGCTGTACATGTCGTCCATACTTAAAACTTCCATAGCTTAGAACACAAGGCCAGTTATGCATATGATGCAGTAGTTCCCAGGGTCAGTAGAGGTTCCTCCTCATTGTTGTGGGACCACTGTGTATGTATGGCACTGTTCAGGTACATATCCTGTAGTATGGCCAGGGTCTAATATCAGTCTGTAATGTGGTGCTACGTCCTCTAGGGGTGAACGTATCACACATCCAGGGATACCATTTTGTAACAGTGATGCTGTGTGTTCTGCAATGTTGAGGGTGGCCCTCACCTGGACATGTGAGATGATAGGGAGGTTACAGTCATCTGTGATAACTAATTCCACTTGTGTAGGAGAATGGGGGGGGGAATACCTGCACCTAAACTGTCTGCAACAATGTTGCCAATATCTGTGCATTTGGTGAATGTGAAGCATCTTAGCACTGCTGACCACAGATGCCTTGCCTTCATGTGAATCTGCCCTGTGCTGCAGTAGCCTCCTGCTATTGTTATAGAATGTGCCTGTATCTGTAGTCCACTGGACAGGGTAAATAAGTGGTGTGCATACAGTCTGGGTTAGATATGTGTGTGCACATTACATGCACTATGTGGGATGTCTGTGGTAAGCCTTTGCAAAGGGGCCAGCAGTGTGTGTTGTGGCTTCCACTGGCCCAGTGGTCTGCATGGATAGCATCACAGTCCTAACTAGTGAATAACTGTGTAATTACATACATACATAGCAAGGTAGTGTACTGTGCTTGTGGTGTTGTTGGGATATGTATATCCAGGCTGAGTAATGTGTGTCCACATCACAGGGTTGGATGGCAACACACATGCAGTATGTAGGGATGAACACCCAGAGTGTTTCAGATGTGTTGCCTGTGCAGACATATCTGGCCATTACCTGTGCATCCCCCACAACACACACACATGCAACATATGGCAGAAGTACTATAGCAGTACACATAGGTTCATAGGTTCATACTAGGCTATTTGCCCTAGGGCATTGATAAGCCTAGTAGAATGTGTTTGTCTTTTGCCACCCAATCAAAGGTTATGTTGCTATGCCCTTTTCCGAGGTTAGTATACTGTGCCTCTGTCTAACAGTGACATAGACGTGATACCCGGGGTACAACTATGATCTCCATCCACACATCCAGATTCCTATGGAAGAGAGTCAATGAAGGACTCTGCCTAACCTGTACTGTGAGTTCATTACAGAGTGAAGGGAGCCTTTGGGTTAGGTTTATGTCCCTCCAGCATGTCCTATTTATGTCAGTGCTAAGGTTCAGGTCTCCTGAGTGTGTGGCTGTATGGGAGTTTGATTTCCTGAGGTGCAGCATGTCCATTACGTCTGGGTTGGACATGGCTGTATATGGCAGGCACAGATTGCCTCTGAACAGGCAGTATGCCACTGAGTCCAGCTGGATTTTCTTTAACTGGGCAGCATATGGCATCTGTTTGAGCCCTTTGATCCTCTTGATGAGGTACTGTTGGGGTTTCTCCAGTTGCTGTAGGTGTCTGGTTAGGTACATCCCATAAGGGGCATTGTACTCAATTATAGGCCTGATGATGGATGAGTAAAGAGGCACAATGACCTCCTCTGCTGTACATGTGAATTCCTTCATGATTAGCTGGGCTATATAACATGTCTTCCAATCCACTTTGGCCACGTGGTTGACAAATGACAGATTGCTATCAAGTTTGTTCCCCAGGTCCCCAATTACCTCTTCTGTACTTAATGGTTTAACACCTATGTGGTACGTTGCCACCAATCTGAAGGTGTGGGAATCTTTGATGAATATTGATACTCCCCCTCCTTTTGTTGTTTGGTCCAAGTGTCGGGGCCGACAAGAATGGTAACAGATATAACTTGGTAGTGCAGGTGTGCTCCTGGGAAACCTAAAACAGGTTTCTGTTACTGCACAGATATCGATGTCCATAATGCTAAGTAGAGTTTTGAGTGCGTGTATCTTGAGGTCTAGACTTCTGGTGTTGAGTGGCATTACTCTTAGTTCCTCATCCTTTGTGATATGTATGGATGTGGGTTTGCCTTATGAGCCTAGCCTAATAAAGGCACTATGGGTGTAGCAAGAGCCTTTGCCAAAATCCAAAAGCCCAGGGGTGACAGGTGCAAGCTGTCCCTAGCAAAGCACCGTGGCTTGTACAGCATATCATCCCAAGCTGACAGGCATTGGCTCACCTGTGAATGACACCAGTACTTCAGTCAATTGTTGAAAGTGATCATCTTGCTTTGATATTGTGGCATCATTCTTGGTGAGGGTAAGATGCTACTCAAGGTCAGGGTCATACTGCCTTGGGCTACATGCTCAGAGAGCTCCTTTCTATCTCATGTCATGTAGTCCAGGGAGGTATGTGTCAGGTCAGTCACACCAGCATGGACAATGAGTGAGTCATACTTGTACTTGCCTTGTAGTTACTGGAGTGTTTGTGTTATGTGGTGGGTCGTAGTGCCCGACAGGCTGCACACTGTGACCCTCTCCTCCTTAAGCCTGGTGAACGTGACGTCAGTGTGCCTGATGATAGAGGCACCTATTACAAGTGTATGAGGTGTGTTGTTTACTGTTAAGGGCTGTGAGTGTTCAGCACATTGCCTTTGTGAGATATGTGTTGCACGTGTTTGTTATTGTGGTAGTGGTTGCTTGGGTGTCTGCTTTGGAGGTCTCTGCTGCTTAGTCAGATCTTTATTCTGAGCCTCCGAGTATGTTTTTGTGTGATTATGTGTTTGTTTTGTTGTGGTAGGTCTATGTGAGACTGGAATTGTAGTGAGTGTGGTTTCCTTCTCCACCTGACTGGTTATGGCAGTATTGAGTAGAGAGAGCCTAGCCTCCAGTTTGGTATATGGTTGCATCACTCACATGTGTTTGAATTTGTTGTTAGGAGGAGGGGGTTGTCTGTGTACATGCGGCTGTTATAACATTGCCTCTGGATTACCACACTCACCAGCTGGACTGGAGAGGAGATTGACAACTGACCCTTGGACATGCTAGAATACATTTGTGAATTCCATAATAATTGAAAACAAGGTCCAGTGGGGAGTGAGGATGTACTGATATTACTTACTACTGCTGACTGATATAATAGCTTCAGTGAGCAAGTGCCAGGTAACTTAAGTGCAATGTGTTACAATTAAGTAAATGCAAAAACGACAAGCAGTCACTTGCTGTCAAGTGTAACAAGGAAATACGTACAGTAAGCAATGCAGATATCAGTAGTGATTCACAGAAGTGCTGAGAAGCTGTGTATTATGTGGAAGTAGCGTACCAGTGAAATAACAAGCTAACAAATAACAAGCATATAAACAAAGCTAAATTCAGGAGGCTTGGATGTAGTGTATGCTACAGCAAACAAGGTGTACCAATGTCCGTAAGATACAGTTCAAATATGTAGGCACTATAAACCTGAAACCAGAAGTTCCCAGCTATGAATGGCAGAGTACAGCCTATTCTCACACAAGAGTGCAGACCACAAACCTTGTTAATGTTAAATAACTGGCCTGAAGGCCAACTGCTTATACCAGAACTAATACACTTGGACACTGGGCTCTCAATCAGCAGTTACCAACTTAGAAGGATGAAAGCTATGTGTCCTGCCACCACAGTGCTTGCCACAAACCTCCCTAATGTAAAACAACTGGTCTGAAGGCCAAGTGCTTAATCCAAAAGACCTAGAATGATAGCTACACTTTAATCAAGTTACAACCAAGCAGTAATAAGTACAATTTAATACTCCCTGTATAGAATGTGTACCATATATTGCTGACATACTCTGCTGATAACCTGTTTGTGTACTTTTCCAGGGAGATATGGCTCCGAAAAGGAACCCTGCTTACTCTGCTGCAGAGGACGAAGTGATCCACCAGAGCCTGGTGCGTGACTATGACATCCTGTTTTCACGCACCACCCATAATCAGCAGGAGGGGTCTGCACTGTGGCAAAACCTTGTCAGCAGGATAAATGATGTTGGCATGCATGATAAGACATATGAGCAGGTGAGACATCACTGCAGTGATTTGATTAGAAATGTCCGCCAGCGTGCTGCAGATATCCGCAGGCTACAGGTTGCCACAGGTGGGGGGGTGGCCACACATCCCCCCCTCACCAGACAGGAGGGGCTACTGCTAAGTGTTGTGGATCCAGCCCCAGAACAACAACAGCATCAGACGTGCATCATGATGGAGGTTGGATCCACACAGCAGCAAGACACCGAGCGTGCAGGTAAGATGCCATATGTATTTATTATTTGTTATTTATTTTACATTTGTTGACCGGGCTAGTCTAGCTGGATATATGTCCATTTTCAGTAGAGGCCCGGGGAGAAAAGCTCCACACATAACATAATAAAGGCAGACAGACACGTTGTTAATAAAGACATACAAAATAATAGAAATATAAATCAACTTTTAATAAAATCAACATACATTTAAGGAACTCAAACAGTTTAAACTCATACACAATGTTCTGTCGGTTTCAAAGCAATTTTACCTAAAGCATAAAGGTTATGCAATAAGGCAAAAGCCATATAGATAACAGTTAAAGCTCAGAAGGGTAGAGAAGTAGAAGGAGTATGAAAGATAAAATAATAGGGAAGAGGCAGGAGTCAAGAAGAGAAGAGAGGAAAAGAAGGAAGACAGTCAAGAGGAGGTGGGAGAGATGGGAGAAGTAGGTCAGAGCATAGAAGGACAGCAAGGGAAAAGAAACAGGGTAGAAGCTAGTTTTTACACACAATGAGGGGTTAAAGGTAAAGAGAGGGTGGGGAGAGGGAAGTTAGCCTGGAGTACTACAAGAACAAAGCCAGTGGTTTTGGAAGTACAGTTTGATTTGTTGTTTGAAGAGAGGTAAGGGTGAGATTAGAGTTAACTCCTTGTATGTACATATGACTGTTCTGTACACTGTTACTTCATGCATGCATAAGGTGTGCACGTGGTATGTATCTGTCATCATGATATGTAATTGTGCATGTGTGATACTGACATTATGAGCAGCTGATGTGTATAAGGGAACTGGTGTACTACTGTACTGTATCATATGCAAAACAAATGGCACACTTGTGCCCACTGACATTACTTTCTTCATATTTCCAGGTCCCTCCCATCTAGCAACGAGGCAGGCCATACATGCTGGTGAGTGTGTTTAACATTACCTGAAAAACAATTTACAATACTAGTAAGAGTAGTGTAACTCTGTAGTATACATGCTGGTGAGTGTGTTTAATAATTCCTGCAATACCCAGGTTAACACTAGTAAGAGTAGTGTAACTCAGTACTGATGTGTATGTGTACTGTGGGGTGTGCATGTGTGCAAGTGTGCCTGTGCCCATGTGTGCATGTGTGTGTGTGTGTCCATGAGTGCATGTGTCCATTTCTGAATGTGTGCATTAGTATTGAAGTGCATCACTGTAAAATATGTGTTGATACTGTAATCTGTGTTCCCTGTTTTCCTCACGTAGGTTCTGGTGCTGCTCTGGTGACCTGCAGCAGGGAACCTGAATCTTGTGCCCCAGGTACTGATGATGATGATGAAATGCCTATAATGGTGCAGGAAGGAGTGTCTGGGTCCGCCATTGGTCAGCCAATTGACAGTATACAGCTGTCAACCCCTTCAATACGCACAGTCATCCTGCCGTTACATCCTTTGTCACCATTGTCCCTAGGTGATGGACAGTATGCATTGGGCATAGATCAGGGTAATGTGGTACCTGTGGTACATGCATCCCCACAAAGCAGCCATGAGCAGGGTCCTCCAATGGTACCACGCAGACAGTCACCCATGGGTTCCCGTGGGGGCATCCGTGGCCGCACTGCCTCTGCCCGACGTGCCCAAGGAGGTATGTCAACCTCCACTATGTTTCGCACTGTTATGCGGGCACAGGCACATATGGAAAGGTACACCAGACAGGGTCTGAGGGAGCTGAGAGCATGTCGCACAGCCATGACAGACGGCATGCGTGACATTGCGAATGCTATTCGTAACTTCACAGATGTCGTTGACAGACGTTGTGGGGACATACAACAGCTGCTCCACAACCAGATGTCCATGGACCAGGGCGATGGTGTGCATTTGCGATGTCGACGTGGCCGTATGCCGGCAACAGCACCAGCTGGCAGTGGCCGCGGATGGCAACAGGCCCACTCACGCACCTCAAGTGCCAGCACCAGCCCCAGCAATGCTGGGTCAGTGCTATCATCAGGACGCCCCAGGAGACCATGTGCACGTGGCTCTGGACAGTCCCAACAGGGAACTGTGTCCAGTCAACACACCCCCGCTTCCGATGACAGTACCCAGTCTGGGTTAGTACCAGATACGGTCCGTAGCACCCCTGCCAGGCACAGGTACCGTGTCCGTGCCCACAGACACTGATCTGGATGACCTGACAGGTGCAGTCTGTGGCTGTCCACAAAACCCTGTACATGGCAGCCATTATGTGGGACTGTGTGCGTGCTTACACACATGCAGAAATTTGACACCTAGGGCAAACACATACACACACACACTGCACCAACACTGGTCCACCCTGTACTGCTGCCCCTCACAAACACACATACACACATGTCAATTGGTGGTACCAGTGGCTGGCTTGGGCATACCTAACCCACACCCTGTGCATATGATGACACTGTGCCACCTCCTGCATACTACAACATCAGTGCAGGAAAAGGTAAACACGTTGCTGATGCACAGGGTGACTACATAGATGTGTATAAGTAGTAACATGTTGGTAACTGTTCACTGTTCCACTATGATTGTGTGTATATCCCAGCATTCCTGCTGCAGTAACTGTATGAATGTCCTGAATTGTTATCTGCACCCATACTGCTTACCAAAGTGTACCAGCTGCACACCATCACATGCTACCATTGACTATGGGAATGTGCATCATATGCTGAATTGTATATTCAGCTATATGTATCTGTTCTGTCACACATGCATTGACACACACCCTGCTACCCCCACACATGCACACGCTCACCTGCCATTTCCATTATTTATTGCCCTACATGAGTAGCTGTCGATACATGACAGGTACACATTTGAAAAGTGCACAATGTGGATTACTACCGAATTCCTTTTCTCTACCTGTACTCACAGTGTGCAGGCAACCTCATTAGTTTAAAAGTGTAATGTGCATCAGGTACTGTGGTACCCTGATTGCCACATCAAACATGTTTTCCATACGGAAATGCACACACAGAAACATCCCACATCCACACACTTGCCACATTCAGGTTTCAAAACACTATATAGGTATATTCTGGTACATGTGCGTGTTACAGTAGCATGTAGCACTATACTGAGTACTGGCAGTTGTCTGTTGTCATGTTGTTTGTATAGGGTGCTGTCAACATCACTGTTTGTTAAGGGAAATGTGCACCCTGCAGTGCATAGCCCCATATGGCAAAAGCCACATCCCCCCCCAGCATTGTGCACACACACTAACCCCACACTTTCCATTTGCAAGATTTAAACCCCTACGTAACTGTGTTATGACACTAGAGACAGACACATTAGCAGAGTGTGCTATTTGCATTAGTGGGAGAAATCCTTTCTAATGCTGTACTTAGAGGGTGCTGACATCATCTGTGTTTAGGAAGAGGGATGTGCACCCTGTAGTGTGTTCTCCCAGTTGGCAAAAGGCACTTTTCCCTCACAGCATTATGCACACACACAAACCCCACTCATACTAACACACATACATTCCCTTTGCAGGATTCAAAGCCCTACCTAACTATGTTATGACACTGGAGAAAGATGCATTAGCAGAGCGTGCTATATGAATTACTGTAGAACTTTAATTCAGGTAATGTAGTTATAGAGTGCTCACATCATCAGTGTTTCAAAAGGGGAATCTGCATCCTGTAGTGTACTGTCACAGTTGCTAATAGGGGCATTTCCCACACACACATCGATGTGTTTGAGGTTTGCATATGTGGGGGATCCAGTACTCCAGTGTGATTAGTATATGGTTCGATTGCAACAATGAGGGATATACTTCAAGTGGTGAGCATTTTGTACTCATGTTTGTGATGATCAGGTCTAGTATATTTACCCCTCTTGTGGGAATGTTGACTACCTGTGCCATAGCTAAAGAGTTTCTGAACTATGGGAACCCTAGAGCTTGGGTATTGTGGCTTGAGTAATGTTCACAGTCTATGTTTGGGTAGTTGACATCACCCAGTATGATGGTGTTCGCAGAGAAACCTATACTCTCCTGTGTCGTCATGAAGGCTGTGTGGGTTCCTGGGTTTGAGAGGGTGATGTAAGAGCTCCTCTGTGTCTCTTTCCATGTGGTCCAGGGAGGTACGTCTCAGGTTGTTCACACCAGCATGGACAATGACTGCCTCATACTTGTACTTGCTGTGGAGTGACCTGAGTGCTTGTGTTATGTGGCACATTCTATCACCCGACAGGTTGCTAAATGTGACCCTCACCTTGCTCAGTCTGGAGGGTGGGACGTCAGTGTGTCTGACTATGGCATCACCTATTATAGGTGTGTCACACATTGTGTTTGGCCTTATGGGCTGTGCCTATTATGAACACTGACATTGTGAGGTCTGTGTTGCTTGAAATATGTGTTCATGTGGGATGCAGCGTGTCTGGCCATGTCATTTGTGTCCGTGGTCTGGTAAGTATCACCTTTGGTGACATAGGTATTCATATGTCAGCTGGTGAGCATTTGCAGTGTTACCTACTGAAAGTGGTACAGCTTGTTTGTTGTACAATGGACTACATGCAGCCCTGCTTACAGTAGCTATGTTTGCATGCATGTTTCCTTGCAGTTACCCTGGAATACTGATCCGACCTGCCATGCAGAGTTACACAGCTTCTGTGGACTCCTAGTGACATCTGCATAGCTTACTATATGTATGTTCATGTCTCACTTGACAGAATGTCACTGTTTCTCCTGTGCACATGTACGTTGCCTGTGACACTTTGCATATGACTTACCTGGCATCTGTCCATGTGAGCAGTCATATATGCCACTGCAGGACTCTAAACCTGATGATGCACACACTCAAAACAGTCCTCAGCATGGAGAACATCACTATCTGTGCAGTAGCAGATACCGGATTCAGGGCTACCAACAGCACTCCAGCACTACCAAGTTATACCTCATACCATGCTTTTCAGGCCCAAAACTTGCACAAAACCATAAAAGGAGGGGGTGTATTCATATTCATCCAAGATACCCACACCTCCAGGTTGGTGGCAAAGCACCAACATCAGAGACTATCCATATGCAGGTAACAATGGGTAAAACTGCCTTCCAGGTTATAGCCTGCTACAGACCACCCTCACAAACACAAGAACCGCACTTGGCCTTCCTGAAAACAGTTGGCAATATGTAGGTCTGTCCATACACCATTATATTGGGTGGGTTAAACTACCCAAACATAGACTGGGAGCATGACTGTAGCTCCAACACCCTAGCCCACAGATTACTGGAATTTATATACCAATATGCTATGGAACAACCTGTTACCACTCACACAAGAGGGAAAAACATACTGAACCTGACCATCACCAACATGGGGACTCTATGCTCCAGACCAGAAGTGTATCCCTCACTGGAAAGATCAGACCATAAACTAATCTCACTGGATATTCACATCCCAAGGCCACCCCCACCACAGATGAATACAGTCAACAACTCATGACAAGCATGTTCACACTCCTCATAAATGATGTGGAAACCTGCGAAGCCCCCAGGCCTGTTGAAAATATGGACCAGACTGCAGATACCTGTATAAAGGCATTCTATGGACACATTCAGGAATGCATGGATCATGCAATAATGCATTCCCAAACAAAAGCAGGACCCAATCCTCCAACGGCAGACGTCCTGTGTGCTGGACACCAGCCATAAACAAACTATACAATAGGAGGATAAAGCTACTACATGATACAACAAACACCCAAAATGTGAAGGCATCACTGATGAGTATTAGAAGAAGACTAGAGCCACTCATAAGATTGTCTAAGGCCATCTTTGAGAGAAGATTCCACAAGACACTGCTGATAATCACAAGGCTTTCTGTAGTTATGTTAGGAACCTGGGTGGTAATTCCCAGATATGTAGTCCATGATGTCACAAGAAATACCAAACACACAGACATTGCCAACATCCTAGTGGACAGGTTCACTGATACCTTCTCCCCCCCCTCCACACCAAAAGGGCAAATATTTCTCCCAGCAGAGTGCTGCCCCCCCTGACATCTCAGATGCTCAGGTAAGAGCTGCCCTCTCCAAAGCAATAGACACTGCATCAATGGGACCAGACAGTGTCCCAGGCTGTGTCCTACATGAACCCCAAGAAGAGCTACACCCAGACATAACACTACTGTTCAATCCCAGCCTTACTACATGATATGTGGCCAAAGAGTGGCATACAGCAACAGTGGTCCTTCTACATTTAGGTGGTGCCTTCACGGATCCTGGACACTATCACCCATACGTCTGAATAGCTTGGTCTGCAAGGCTATGGCAAGGATCATCATAAACCTCATAAATATAGATATTGGGGACCTACAGACACTTCATCATACACAGTTTGGTTTTGTTAATGGCAGATCCTGCCTCTCAGACCTGTTATATTTCTTTGAAACAGTCACCAAGGCCACTGTCAAGGGGAAGGTGGTCTACATAGCCTACCTGGACCTTGCATAAGCCTTTGATACAATACCCCACTTGTGCATTTTAGGGAAGCTCACCGGTGTACATATTAACCCCTATGTCACTACAGATATTGCACAGTGGCTCAAGGGCAGAACACACATGGTTAGAATTGCTGGAGCCATGTCAACCTCAAAACCAGTTACAAGTGGTGTCCCACAAGGCTCAGCCATGGGATCTGTCTTGTTCAGTATATATTTATCAGAGGTACAGGCCAACATGAAAGTACTGTGGCTGAGCAAGTTGCAGATGACTGCAAACTGGACGCCATAATCAACTCTCCAGCCAACACACGCATCCTCCAAAAGGGCCTCTTAGAAACACACGACTTGTGCCACAGCCATGGCCTCAGGCTGAATGCCAAATAGTGTATGGTCATCCCCTTTGTCAAAAACAAAGTGACCACAAAGTACCACATATGTGTCAATCCACTAAGTGCAGACGAAGGAATTATGGACCTTGGGGTACACAAGTTGATAGCATTCTCTCATTTGACAACCACATGGCCAAAGTGGTGAGGAAAACATGTAATATTGGCCACATCATCATGAAGGGATTCACATGTAGATCAGGGGAGGAAATTGTGCCTCTTTACTCATCCTTCATCATGCCCATAATTGACTACAATGCCCCTGTCGGCATGCACCTTACCAGACACCTGCAGCAACTGGAAAGACCACAAAAGTACCTCAACAAGAGGATCAAAGGGCTCAAACAGATGCCACATACTGACTGGTTAAAGAATCAGCAGCTCTACTCAGTGGCATACTGCCTCTTCATAGGCAATCTGTGCCTGACATATAAAGCCATGTGAAACCCTGACTTAATAGTCATGCTGCACCTCAGAATTTCCAGATCCCATCAGGCTACACGCTGGAAAGACTTGCACCTCAGGAGTGATATACATAGGACATGCTGGAGGGACACATTCATAACTCAGAGGCTCCCTTCACTGTGGAATATTATCCCAATAGAGGTTAGGCAGAGTCACTCAGTGACTGTCTTCAAGAGGGATATTACTGACTGGATGGGACATTGTAGGTTTACCCTGGGTATCAGTTATTTGTCACTGTTAGACAGAGGCACAGTATACTAACCTTGGAAAAGGGCATAGCAAGATAGATTTACAATGCATGGTGAAAGCCACACACATTCTGGCTAGGTTTATAAATGCCCTAGGGCAGATAGCCTAGTATGAACCTATGAACCTATGTATCTTGTTCACCATTGGCCCTATGTGCTGTTAATCACCAATGCAATCTCAATACTACGGTAGCATGTGCAAAGGTCAGTTGTCAGTCACCTCTATGGTACAGTTGTGGAATATGTGAGTCATGTAGTAATGTCACAGCTGCCACATGTACACAGTCAACCCTATCCCCTACCCATGGATGTACAAAACATGTATGTGATGGAAACACATGGCCAAAATGTGGACTAAGCACTCTGAACCCAGTACTGGCATAACTTGTCAGGTGGCATGAAATACTACAGTGACTGCAATACCAGTCTGATGTGGACCTACACTGACAGCAATACAAGCACAGAAACACACCGGGCCATTTGTGGAGCTTAAGGATAGCATCCTGCCTGAGTGGCAGACACCTCTGCAGCTGGCACATAGGCATACGTTAGGCCTGAACACAGCATGCATAACACATAGCACACAAATCCTGTGTGCCAAACAAGCACAGTCTGTACAGCTATACAACACTACTGCTGCAGTTGTGTTAGGTACTTTTATTGTCCAGTACAGTGAGGTCATGCTCACCAGGCTAGACAAGGTGAAGGTCACAGTGATATGCTCATGGGGCACTATGGTCCACCACATAGAAGCATACAGGTCAGTCAGATGCATGCACACATATGACTCGGTCATTGTCCATGCCACTACAGCTGATGTGTGATGTCCCTCACTGGGATACATGATAGGGAACATGGAAGGGCTCACTGAGCATGTGGCACAGGCTGGTAGAACCCTGACCTTGGTTGGCATCATACCTTCACCAGGAATGCTGACATATTACTGAATGCTAATGAATTACTGTAGCTACAACACCCTAGCTGACAGGTTCGTAGCATGCGGTCACTGCATTGCTATGGAACAACTTCTTACCACTCCCACAACAGGTGAAAACATGCAGCACCTGTTCATCAACAACATGTAGACTATATGCCCCAGACCAGGTGTGTATCCCTCACTACTAGGTTGATAGCATCTACATCTCACACTGTATATACACATCCCACATGCAGCACCTGCACAGAAGACCACAGTCATAATGTTACCCAGTGCAAATACCATGTATTCACATGTGGCAGGCATCACACATGGTAACTATTGAAGGTCACAGGTACATATGTGTATTTGGCACACACATACATCATGTGTGCAGTGCCATAACTGGTTTAATTGATGTCATGCATTAGTGTGAGAAACAACCCGCACACATGGGCATTCTGTGTGAGCAGAACACACGTGACATGTCTGGAATCAAAAGCCATAAATAATTGTGATATCGTTTAGAAAGGGGTATGTGCATCCTGCAGTGTGTTTTCCCAGTTGCCAAAAGGGATGTTCTTTTTATGCACACTTACACTTGCTGGATTAAAACCCCTATCTAACTATGTTATGACACTAGAGACAGACGCATTAGCAGAGTGCGCTATTCGGACTACTGGGAGATTTCTTTTCTCCTGATTTACTTATAGGGTGCTGACATCGTCGGTGTTTAGAAAGGGGAATGAGCATCCTGTGGTGTGTTTCCACAGTTGCCAAAAGGGATGTTCCTTTCATACACACACACTTAACCCCTTTTACACACACTTGCTGGATTCAAACCTCTACCTAACTATGTTATGACACTAGAGACGGACGCATTAGCAGAGCGCACTATTCGGATTATTGGGAGATTTCTTTTCTCCTGATTTACTTATAGGGTGCTGACATCGTCGGTGTTTAGAAAGGGGAATGAGCATCCTGTGGTGTGTTTCCACAGTTGCCAAAAGGGATGTTCCTTTCATACACACTTACCCCCCTTTACACACACTTGCCACATTCAAACCCCTATCTAACTATGTTATGACACTAGAGATGGACGCATTAGCAGAGCGCGCTATTCAGATTACTGGGAGATTTCTTTTCTCCTGATTTACTTATAGGGTGCTGACATCATCGGTGTTTAGAAAGGGGAATGAGCATCCTGTGGTGTGTTTCCACAGTTGCCAAAAGGGATGTTCCTTTCACACACTCTTGCTGGTTTCAAACCCCTACCTAACTATGTTATGACACTAGAGACGGACGCATTAGCAGAGCACGCTGTTCGGATTACTGGGAGATTTCTTTTCTCCTGATTTATTTATAGGGTGCTGACATCATCGGTGTTTAGAAAGGGGAATGAGCATCCTGTGGTGTGTTTCCACAGTTGCCAAAAGGGATGTTCTTTTCATACAAGCTTACACACACAGTTACCCACCTTCACACACACTTGCTGGATTCAAACCCCTACCTAACTATGCTATAACACTAGAGACGGACGCATTAACAGAGCACACTATTTGGGTTACTTGGAGATTCCTTTTCTCCTGATTTACTTATAGGGTGCTGACATCATCAGTGTTTAGAAAGGGGAATGAGCATCCTGTGGTGTGTTTTCACAGTTGCTAAGAGGAACATTTCCCGCACACAGACTTGCACACAGACCAACCACAATCACCCACGCACACACACACACACTCTGGATAAGCTGTCATTCCCTAGGGCAAACGGCCTAGTGTTGACCTCTACACCCATATGTTTACCTGTCAGATGCACATTATTTGGTGCTGATGGCAGTGTTTGCAGGTCTTTATTGCCATAACAGTTCCTGTTTGTATGAACAACTTGTGCATCTGTGGACGATGTTTGCATATGGGGTAAATCCACTATATCATGTATGTCTCTGTAGTCATTTAAGTGTGAGCAGTGGTCAGATTGCTATAATGTTGTTGATTACTGGAATAACATGTACATATACCAGATATATGTGGCAAAATGCTAAACTGATATTTGCACTGTGTGTGTGAGCATGCCCAGTTCAGCCTTCCCATGGCATGTTGTGTGAAAGATGTCCCATTTAGGTTTAACCCGGGAATCGTCTCTGTGTCACTGCTGGACAGAGGCACAACAAACTAATGGGCACAGTATTGGTTTCATGTAAGGGTTGGCATAAGCCACAAAACACTGGGCTAGGCTTATAACTGCCTTAGGGCAGATAGCCTAGTATAAACCTATGAACCTATGCACCTATCTGACCATGTTGCATTATGTTCAGATATGAACTACTTACAACAGCCTCATCCAACATCAGTAGTGTATTCCACAACATAGGTGTACATTGGCAGACACTGCTGATGTGCCCTAGGCCATTTCTAATGCTAGTCAGAGAGTGTGTTTGTCCTTCGACACATTGTAAGTGTGGTTTGCCATGACATATGTCTTGTTTAGTATACTGTGCCTCTGTCTACCCGTGACATAACAGTGATACCCAGGGTAAACCTAACATCTCCCATCCACTCATTAGAATTCCTGTTGAGGAGAATCTACGAGTGACTCTATGGATAACCTGTACTGGTAGTTTACTCATGCGTGGGGGTGGCTTCTGTGTTATGGATGATGAAGTACAGCTTGTCCTATGTATGTCAGTGCTGGGGTTCAGGTCCCTCATGTGCATAGCTCACTGCCATTCAGATTGTACAAGGTGCAGCATGTTCATTGATTCCAGCTTGGACATGGCTTTCTACATCAGGCACAGCTTGCGTCTGGGTGGCCAGCATGGTGGTGTGTGCAGTTGCACTCTGTTTAATCAGGCAACACATTACGTCTGTTCAAGCTCTTTGATACTCCTGGTGAGGTACTGTTGTGGACTTTACAGTTGATGGAGGTGTCTGCTGAGGTACACCCCACAGGGGCTGTTGTGGTCAATTGTAACGCTGATGAAGGATAACTGCAGAACCACAATTACCTCCCCTTATCTAGATGTCATAACCTTCATGATTAGGTTGGTATATGGATTGTTTCTGTTAACACTACAGCCACATGTTTGTCCAATGCAGGATATCTATCACCTTGTGTACCCAGGTCTGTCATTACATGTTAAGTATGTAATGGGTTAACACCTATGTAGTAATTGGTGGTCACTTACTGTATATCCGCAGAGGTTGACTATACAGTTTTCTCCGTTTAGCATGCTGACATGGCTATGGCACCGGTTGTCTGTTTCTATGTGGCCCTTTTGTGGGATGCTTGTGTCAGCTGGAGTGTCAGATATGTTAGGCGGTTTGTAGCCCTCTGCAAACATGTTCAGGCACAGTCCTTACATGTTGGCCTCTACCTATGGGGCATATATACCAGACGGGGAAGGTCCCAGGACCAAGCTTTGTGGGATACCTGTTATATGTGGTTTGTAGTCTGACATGGCTGCAGCATGTCTGACCATGCCAGTTCTGTCATTGGTCTGGTTTGCAACCCCTCTAGTGACATTGGGGTGTATATATCAGCTGGTGAGCATATCTATACTGAACACGTAGGGTATTGTATGGAAGGCTTTGCAGGGTCCAGCCACACTGTGTGAACCACATTGCCCTCATCAGTGACCTCAATTACTGTTTCAACTGAGTCACACATGTTTAGGGGTGGGGTCTGCACTTAATAAACCCACACTGGGTAGGGCCGGGTGTCAATAGATCCCCAATATTGTTATGTCCACGGTACATGCTGATCCTTGCCATAGCTGTGCAGACCAAGCTTCTCAGGAGTCTGGGGTGGTTGTTTTTAGTATCCATTCAGGCGACACCTTTCTTGAGAACAACCACTGTTGTTGTACACTGCTCTTTGGGTACATATCCTGTGTTAAGGCTGACATAATGTCAGGGAGGCAGCAGTCTGCTGGGAAAGATATTTTGCATTATGGGGGGGGGGTTTGCACTGCACCTGTCAGGATGTATGTTGGCAATACGTGTGTGTGTTTGGTATGTTGTTTGTAATATTTGTGTGATTCAGAGCATATCTGGGAATTCACAACACGCTTACTACCATCAGTTGCAGCAGCCTTGAGGTTATCCTTAGTGTCCTGTACAATTTGTATCATAATAGGTTCATAGGTTCATACTAGGCTATACACCCTAGGGCATTTGTAAGCCTAGCCACAGTGTGTGTGGCTTTTGCCACCCCTTGCTATCTGAATATTATGGCCATTTATGATTTACTTAGCTGTGCCTCTGTCTGGACATGACACAGTAAAGAACCCCAGTGTACATCTACAATTATCCATCCATTTTGCTAACTTCCTGTTGAAGAGTGTCAGTGAGGGGCTCTGCCTAACATGTAGTGGTATTCTGTTCCAGGGTGTGGAGAGACTCAGGGTTAGGTATCTGTCCCTCCAGCACATCCTATTTGATTATGTGTTGAGGCTGACATCTCTGACTCACACAGCTCTGATGGCTTTGGGTCTTCTGGGGTGGAGCATGTCCATTACTTCTGTGTTGGACATGGACTTGTACAACAGACATACAATGCCTCTGTGTAGGCAGTATGTGACTGCATTCAGCTGTGGTGTCTACAGCCAGGCAGCATATGAGATATATTTGAGACCCTTTCTGACTCTTGCTGAGGTACCTTTGAGGTCTTTCTAACTGCTGCAGGTGCCAGGTAATGTACATCCCAAATGAGGCATTGTACTACAATATGGTCTGATAGGGGAACAGTATGGGGGCACAATGACCTTTGTTGACATAGATGTGAATCCTTTCATGATACAGTGTCCAATATAGACAGTCTTCCTAGACAGATTGGCGATGTGACTGTCACATAACAGGTGACTGTCCACTTGTGTCACTAGGTCCCTGATTACTCCTTCCACACATAGTGGTTTACCACCTATGTGGTAATTTGTGTGTACTGTCCACTGTCTTCAGTACAGTGGGGTGGGGTTGCTGTGTGTGAGGGTGTGGTCTGTAGCATGCTACAGACTGTACAGCAGTCTTGCCTATGGTTAGTTGCACATGGGTGGATTGCAATGACATAAGCATTGTCAGTTGACTGGACGTATGGATGTCTGTGCTGAATATGGATACTCACCCTCCTTTTATGTTTTGTTACAGGTTTTGTGGCCATAACACATGATATGTGGTATTACCTGGTAGTGCTGGTGTGCTGTCACGAGGCTTGCAGCAGGTTTCTATCACTGGACAGACATCAATGTTCTCCATACTGGGGAGGGCCTCAGGAGCATGCATATTGAGGTTTACACATCTGGCATTGATCAGCATTACCCTTCTGTTTCTTTCCAGTTTTGTTTTCTATGGTGGTGGGTTGTTCTTTTCAGCCTTGCCTACGGAAGGATCTCTGTAGGTTGCAAAAGCCTTAGGCAATATCCAGATGCTCATGGGTGACAGGTGCAAGCCATCCCTGGAACAGCAGCATGTCTCACTATGGAGTCACCTATTACAACTGTATCAGGCATGTTGTTTCTCCTTCTGTCCTGTGACTGTTTGGCACACCAGCTTTGTGTACTATGTGTTACATGTGCTATGTCTGGAGGTTGTTTTATTGGGTGTCTGCTTTGGAGGCTTGTGTTGGTGTTGTGTGTTTGTAATTAGGGCCTCTGGGAATGTTTTTGTGTTTATGTGTTTGGTTTACAGTCGTTGTAGGTCTATGTGGGACTGGGTTTGTGGTGTATGTGGTTACCTTGTCCTCCTGACTAGTTTTGACAGTACTGATTTGGGGTGCTCAGGCTCGGTTTGGCTACCTGGTTGCATCTGTCACATACATTTGTATTTATTGGGGTGAGTTGTTGTTGTGTGTGTACTTGGGACAGGTGTCACATTGCCACTGGATTCACAGATTCTACTTGTTTTGCCTGGCCTTAGTGGATTGTATGTGTGGACACATTTTATTGCCATACTAGTGATCACTGATTACTTCACTTTTTATGTTTGATCTATCATGTGGTAGCTTCCTCATTCTCTTCGATGGTTTAGTAATTGCTGGAGTCCAGCATGCCAGATGCCTGTGTGTATGGCATTGTGTCTTGTTGTTTGTGATTGCAGACTCCAAGCACTCTTGGCTGTGTTCATGGTATGCCTGTATAACATGTTCTGCAGTGTGTCCCATATTCTGGACCTGCACAGGGCTTTTCATGGATTCCACATTGGTTTGTAGGGGTGCAAGCTATGCTTTATACATGTGTTTCACTGTGGTGATCTGGCCAGGGGCTGGGGTCGGGATGTGTAACTACAGTGTGATTACTCTATGCTCTGGTCTTACCAGTGAGGGATACACGTCTCATCTTGACATCCAGTACACATATTTCTGATTATCACATCCAGTATGCTTACCCCTCTTGTGGAAGTGTTACATTTTGCATGTCCAGTTTGTTTGATGGATTCTGGGAAATTGTCTACACTTGTGTCAGTGCTAGTATAATACAAAGAATATAGCGACAAACATCTCAGAAGCTGACTTCACACGTCTTCAGACTGAGATGGTATCCTTTAAGCCCACTGGGCCAGTGGAAACCACAACACACAATGGTGACTCCTTCACAGACGCTTTCTACAGACATCTCCGAGAAAGCATGGACCATGCAATCACAAATAAAACCAAGACCCTCTCCACCAAGGGAAAGTGGCCTGTCTGGTGGACTCCAGCCATAAACAAACTGTATAACAGATGATGGATACTAATGCAAGACAGAGCTACATCTCCTACAGGGAAGGCAGCTGTGATCAGCACTAGTAAAAAGCTACATTCTCTCATACAGACATCCAAGGTCAACTTGGAGACATAAATCACCAAAGACAATGGAGATAACCATACTGCCTTCTTCAGCTATGTCAGAAACCTGGGTGGGAACCCTCAGATATGCTCAGAGTTGGTACACAACAACATATATTTCAGTGACCTGACAGATATTGGCAACATTCTGGCAGACAGGTTCAGTGCAACTTTCCCCCTCCCTCACCCCCAAAGGAAGATAGTTATCACAGCTGAATGTAACCTCACTGTCATCTCAGATGTCCATGTGAGAGCCACACTCAGCAAAGAGAAGAACACAGCATCAATGTGACCTGATGGTATCCCCAGTTGCATGCTATGTGAACTCCAGAAGGAGCTAAACCCGTATATACAAATGCTATTTAACCTTAGCCTTGCTACAGGATATGTACCTGAACACTGGCGTACAGCAACAGTGGTCCCACTCCACAAAGAAGATGCCTCCACAGACCCTGGCAACTACCACCACACAAGCTTAACCAGCCTTGTCTGCAAAGCTATGGAAAGAGTCATTATGGAGCTCTTAAACAGACATTGGTGACCTACAGACCCTTGATCCCACCCAGTTCAGCTTTGTACTGGGAAGATCCTGCCTTTTGCACCTAGTTGACTATTTTGAAACTGTCAGTAGGGCCATTGTTGAGGGCTACGCGGTCCACACAGCCTACTTGCACTTGGCCAAGGCCTTTGACACAATACCCCACTCAGGCATCATAGACAAGCTCAACAGCTGAAATATAAAACCATATGTCACAGGATAGGTTGCAAAATGGCTAGGAAACAGAACTCATAAAGTGGACATTGCAGGTGCCTTGTCAGATTCAAAGCCAGTCACAAGTGGTGTCCCACAAGGATCTGTCCTGGGACCCCTCTTATTTGGCATTTACTTTTCAGATGTGAAAGCAAACATGGGAGGGTTGTGGCTGACAAAGTTTGCAGATGACTGCAACCTAGGCACCATAGTGAATACATCAGCCGGCACACACATCCTAAAGACTGCCATCACAAAGACAGCTAGCTGGTGCCAGAATCATGGCCTGAAACTGAATGCAACTGATGTGTAGTCATCCCCTTTGGGAGGAACACAGTACCCACAAATCAATACATAGACAGCAACCCACTGAGCACAGAAAACAAATCAGACACCTGGGGACCCATATAGATAGTGACGTCTCATTTGACACCCATGTTGCCAAGGTGGTTAGACAGACTTTCTATGTTGCCCACCTTATCATGACGGGTTTTACATCCAGATCAAAGGAGGTCATTGTACCACTATACTTCTCCCTTATCAGGCCCATGATTGAATACAAAGCCCCATTTGGTATATACCTCACCTAGCACTTACAACAGCTGGGAAGACCCCAAATGTACCTTACCAAGAGGATCACAGGTCTACAACACGTCATATGCTTCCGGACTAAAGGAAATCCAGCTTTATTCAGTAGCATACCACCTACTCACAGGTGACCTATGCCTGACATACAAGACCATGTCCAATCAGGATTTGGTGGACATGCTCCACTGCAAGCAATCCAAATCCACCAGAGCCATGAGAGCTACAGATTTGAACCTCAGCACATACATGTATAGGACATGCTGGAGGGACAGAGTCATAACTCAGAGGTTTCTCACACTCTAGCAAAGAATCCCAGTTCATGTTAGACAGAGTCCCTCACTGACTCTCTTCAAGAGAAATCTGGACAACTGGATGTGAGATTGTAGGTTTACCCCAGGGGTCCTCCCTGTGTCACTACTAGACAGAGGCACAGTCATGTTATTCAATTACGTAAGGGGGTCATAATGTGTCACTACTATGTCAGAGGCACAATATTCAGAATCTATTCTGTACACTTATTACCACTATAAGGGGTGGCAATAGCCATATCTCTATGACTAGGCTTATGAATGCAGTAGGGCAGATAGCCTAGTAGTTAACTATGAAGCTATGGTGTATGTGTAGGTATTTTCAGTCAAGCAATATACTGTGGTTTGGGGGGCTTGATATTTTCCTGTATTCCAACATAGGCCTGGTGCAGTTCCTGCTATTAGGACAGTGGTCTGCAGCAAGCTATATAGTAGTAGGCAGTTTTAGCCATTGGTATTTGACCATGGCTAATCCGTGCTGCTTCTTGTTGTGGTACCAACATGGGGGTGTGGTTATCCATGACATTTATTGCTAGTCACCCTCATTTTGTAGCTTGTTACATGTTTTTGCAGCGGTACATCACTGTATGGGGTGTGACCTGGTAGTGTTAGGGTGCTGATGTGGGCTTTGACCCTTTTTTCTATTGCAGCACTGATATCTACATTCTCTATACTGTGTGCGTTTACACTGCACACATCTTGCTGTTTATACTTCTGGCATTGTGTAGCATTACATCTAGATTCCTATCCCTTGTGGTACCTATGCAGGTGGGTTTGTGTTTTTGTGTTTTATGATTGGTGAGGGTGGCTGTTAGTCAGGGTCCTCAGGTGTGCATATGGTACATGGTGTTACATTACGGTGCTTATTTTAAAACTGTCTCGCTATGTTAAACCCATTTAACATAGCGAAAACAGTAAAAAAAAGCAACGGAGATCTTGCTTTCTCCGTTGCTTTTTTTTTAAAACCTGTCTCGCTATGTTAAATGGGTTTAGCATAGCGAGACAGCTTTAAAATAAGCAACGGAGATCTCCATTGCTTATTTTAAAGCTGTCTCGCTATGTTAAACCCATTTAACATAGCGAGACAGTGTTTTAAAAATAGAGTTATACTAATGGAAAAAAGTCCGGGCGACCGGACCTTTTTCCATTAGTATAACTCGATTTACAATGTGCATGCTGGCCAATCAGCGTGCACGTTTTGGGGGGGGTCATGGTATAATATACATCTTTCCCTTTTCCTTGTATCCCATTCCACTGCTATTTCAGTACTACCACCATCATATCTAGTATCTTTATCTCTTCACTTTTTTTTCTAAATTCCTATCCTCGAACACATGTCCCTTCCCACGGTCCACATCTTTTTACCCCATATTGCCGCAGTTCTTTTCCCTTTTACTTCCTTCACACACCTCATATCCAACAAACATATATCCTCTGCTTACTTTTTACACCATTCAGTCACTACCCCACTCCTAATAATATTCCAAACACTGTGCACATTTAGTGTTAATATTCCTAAGCCATCCCTTTCCTTTATTTACTTCTTTTGTATTTCTAGTTTTCATTCTTCTTTTTATTCTCTGCAGTCTCCCTCCAATTTCTTTATCAATTTCTTCTTGTTTTGATCCTGTATTACAATTCTCACTCTTCCTCTTCTTCACCTCCTAGTGCTGTATATATGCCTTTATTTTGTACTGTAATACTTTGTCTTTGCAAAACATTTCCTTCCTCACCCCCATCACTCTTTTCCACGTGTGTATTATTATCTTTTTCTATCTCCTCCATAATACTTTTCCATAAATATCTGGTTATATTGCCATTAAAATGTATTTTTTTTGAAATATTATTTCTTCTACTCACCTTTCCTTTCTAGTAATAGACGGGCAAATCAAAAATGTCCACATTAATTGCATTTTTTTACACTTGGGTCTAAAAATTCTTTTACAGTATTTCCCCATGTTGACTGCGTCTTCTTTTATTACACTCTTGCACTAAGTGCTATTCATGCCTGCAAAATAATAAAGTACTTTAGGGTGACCCCAATACTTCACTGTTCTCCATCTTCCATTTTTCCCTCATGCACATCTAGTGTCATCCACACCACCCACCACACTCTCCAAACATGTCTTTCATCATACATTCATATGCACCTTCTTACAAATGGACAGACTGAAAAAGGTCTTTAACTCAAGTTTTTCTATTTTAGATGTTGTGAATTGCACATTTATTTTCTTCCCAACAATATTTGGCTTTGCTAACCACTTGGCAAACAAAAAGAAAAAAACATACTAGCATTTTTTAATTGAATAATAATTTAAGAAATTGTCTAATAAATTTCATAAATTATTGTAATTTAAATTAAATTATTAATGTAATAATTCAATACACTTTAGTTTAGTGCTTTAATCTCTTAAAACAGGACTTCATCAGCACTAAAGTAGTATTTATTTAACATTTGTTTACCAGGAAAGTCCTACTTGGAACAAAGCCAATTTTCAGTGGAGGCCGGGGGAGAAATGCTCCAGACGCATGTCTTTGAAATGTGGGAGGAAATAGTAGTGCCTGGAGGAAAGCCACACGAATGCAGGGAGGACATCCAGACTCTGCACAGAAGGCACTCCAGCCAAGAATCGGACTGGAGAACCTTTTGCTTTGAGGCGACAATGCTACCATAGCACCACTGTGCCATCTTAGTAAAACATAAACGTGTTTTAAACTCAGTTCAATCAGTAAACAACCACTAATTACAATTGGGAATCATGACATACTCTGTCACTTATAGATTCACAGATTGCAACTAGGCTAACAAACCATAGGACCTTTGTAAGCCTATCCAATTTTTCTCATTCTGTATCCAAATAAGACATTGAGGACCAGGCATTTAGAAGCTACCTTGTAACCACCAAAACAGGACAAAATAGCAACCACAAAGCCAGTAGATCCAAATTTCATTAAAACAAAGAAAATTCTCTAGCTCTGCGGCACATTTGCCTTTAAAGAGTCATTAAACAACTCTAGAACACATTCTTAAATACATGCACCAATTAGAACACTTAATAAAACAATAAAACACCCTCAAATCCAATTATCCCTACAATTATAGCAACAGTTTCCAATTGCAGTCTACATTCAGACCACTAGGTGTCAATGTTCCATATTTTAAAATAAAAAACATTTCCTTATACAACAATTTATAGGTTCATAGGTTTATAGGTTGGTACTAGGCTATCGGCCCTAGGGCCTATACAAGCCTAGCCATAACAATTCCCTGGCTATTTTTTCCCACACTATTTACTTCCCTGGACCCCTGTCTAGCAGGGCGACTGACATGATCCCTGGGGTGAATTTCCTTTCTCCCATCCAATCATCAAGGTTCCTTTTGAAGAGGGCCAAAGAGGCGCTCTGCTTGACATGTATGGGCAGTCTATTCCAGAGTCTGGGGAGTCTCTGGGTCAGGAACATATCCCTCCAGCATGTTTTGTTTATTGTGATGGCAAGATTTAGATCCCTGGAGCATGTGGCTCTGAGGGATTGGGATTTCTTTAAGTGAAGCATGTCCAACAGCTCTGGGTTTGACATGGTCTTGTATGTTAAGCAGAGATTGCCTCGAAGTAGACAATATGTGACAGAGTATAGCTGGAGTTTTTTTAAGACGGTCAGCATAGGGCATCTGCTTTAGGCCTGTGATTCTTTTAGTGAGGTATTTCTGTGGCTTTTCCAGTTGTTGCAGATATCTTGAGAGGTACATACCAAATGGGGCGTTGTATTCTATAATGGGTGTAATGAGGGATGAGTACAGTGGGACAATGACCTCCTTTTTTCTGGATGAAAAGCCCTTAGTGGTGAGGTGTGCCACATAGAAGGATTTCCTGACTGTTGTGGCGATGCGGTTATTGAAGGTGAGACCAATGTCCACCTGTGTCCCTAAGTCTCTTATCACACTTTCGGTGTTTAGTGTACTGCCACCTATGTGGTAATTCACGGGTACATGTTTTTCCCAAAGGGGATAACTATGCAGTTCTTGGCACTGAGCTTGAGCCCATGGCTCTGACACCAAGCATCTGTTTCTGTAAGGCCCTTTTGTAGAGTATCCACATCATTTGGGGATTCAATAATGGCTCCCAGTTTGCAGTCACCTGCAAACTTTGTTAGCCAGAGTCCCTTAGTGTTGGCCTGTACTTCAGAGAAGTAGATGCCAAACAAGAGAGGTCCCAGGACTGAACCCTGAGGTACTCCACTTGTCACTTGTCTGGAGCTGGATTTGGAGTCAGCTACTTTAGCAGTGTGAGTTCTGTCAGTAAGCCACTTGGCAACCCATCGAGTGACATAGGGATTAATGCCCAGCTTAGTAAGTTTATCTATGTTTCCAGAGTGGGGGATGGTGTCAAAGGCCTTGGCGAGGTCCAGATAGGCTGTGTGGTCTGCCTTACCCTCGTCCACTGCTCTGGAGACTGATTTGAAGAAGTCATTAAGGTTCAGGAGACAAGATCAGCCCTTCATGAACCCAAACTGGGTGAGGTCCACTGTTTTAAGGTTGCCAGCATCTTTCTTTATAAGTTCCATGATAATATGTTCCATGGCTTTGCAGATCAGGCTCATCAGACTGATGGGGCAGTAGTTCCCGGGATCCAAGGTGGATCCCCCCTTGTGGAGTGGGATTAACTGTAGCCGTGCACCACTCAGTGGGCACAAAGCCTGAGGTGAGGGTATGATTAAACATGACACCTAGGTGAGGTGCCAGTTCATTTTGTAGTTCATGTAGTACACAGCCCGGGATGTCATCTGGTCCCATGGATGCTGTATTCTTAGCTTTGGAGAGTGTGTTTTTTACCTGTGTGGCCATTATTACCAGAATTTGGCAATCTTCCAGTATTGACATGGGCCATTTAGGGGGTGAGAGGGGGGTAAAGTTGGCATTGAATCGATCTGCCAAGATATTGGCAATATCCTTGGGATCAGTATGTTTAATGCCATTCTGTTGTAGCTCAGAGCAGATCTGAGCATTGCCATTTAGATTATTGACATAATTATAGAATGGCTTGTGTTTGTCTTTGGAATTTTTGGCAATTTTATTTTCGTAACTAGCTTTGGAGGATTTTATGGGGGATCTCAGCTTCTTACTGAGGCTGGTAATGGAGTTTTTTGCATCCTGGGATTTTCCTCTTTTCTGCAACAGTTTTTTTCCTTTTGTTGTAAAGTTTGTTTATGGCAGGGGACCACCATATTGGCTTCCTTTTTTGGAGGAGAGCATCTTGGTTCTATTTAGGATGGCACGATTCATGATGAGTGGATGTGCTTGTACAGTGCCTTAGTGTAGGACTCAGCAGTCAAACTTTCAGTTCTCGTCTACATGGGTGTCATGAAGTTTGTAACTTCTGACTTGAGTAGCATGAAGTTGACCTTGGAAAAGTTTTTTATGGAGGTTTCCTTACTGGGGTTTGGGGGTGGGATGTTGATGTTAAGGGTGATTAGCTTATGGCCTGACCTGACCAATGAGGGTGTGACCATAGGTGTGGAGCATCAATTTCCCATGTTGGTAATGACCAGGTCTAGGATATTGCAGCCCCTGGTGGGACTATGGATTAGTTGATCCAGGGCATTGGAATTTATGAATTCCAGGAAACGTTGGGCAAAGGTATTGGTGCATGAGTAGTTTTCCCAGTTAATAGCAGGGTTGTTGAAATCACCCAGTATTAGGGTGTTTGGTTGTATATTAATATTTTCCAGTATGTTTAGAAAGGTGTAGTGAGAATCTTGGGGCATGGTGGGGGATCTGTAGCAAGCTACAATTTGGACTGCAGTCTTACCTAGTGTTAGTTGCACCTGGAGAATTTCAGACGCATTGTGTTGGGAAAGTAACCTGGTGGTGTGAATATCCTTGATGAATATGGACACTCCTCCACCTTTAGTGTTTCAATCCTGGTTTGGTAACCGAAATGTTTGGTAAGAGTTTTAGCCTGGTATTGCAGGGGTGCTCTCTGGAGCTTTGAACCAGGTCTCAGTTACTGCACAGATATCAATGTTCTCCATTTTTAGGAGTGCCTCAAGACAGTGCATTTTGAGGTTTAGACTTCTAGCATTGAGTAGCATTACCTTCAGATTTTGCATGTTTGTATCTGTTACAGTGGTGGTTTCTTCCTTTGAACTTTGCCTAAAAAATGCACTATAGGGGTGGCAAGAGCCTTAGCCAGTAACCTGAATCCCAGGGGCAACAGGTGCAGACCATCTCTGGCAAAGCATCGTGTTCTGTTGATCATGTCATTCCAGGCAGACAGATACTGGATCCCCTTTGAATGACACCAGAAGCTTTGCCAATTATTGAAGTCAATAATTTTGTCCTTATATTGTGGTATCATTCTGGTGAAGGCAGGATGCTACTCAGGGCTAGGGTCATACCTGCCTGGGCCACATGATTTGAGAGCTCTTCCATGTCTCTTTTCATGTAGTCCAGGGAGGTACGTCTCAAGTCATTCACTCCAACATGGACAATGACAGAGTCATATTTGTACGTGTTGTGGAGTGACTTGAGTGCATGAGTTATGTGATGGATCCTGGTACCTGACAGGCAGCTCACTGTAATTTTCTCCTTGTTCAGCCTGGTGAGTGGGACATTAGTGTGCCTGACTATAGAGTCATCTATGACTAAAGTGTTAGGTACATTCTCTTGCCTTAGGGGCTGTTGCTGGGTGGCACACTGGTGTTGTGAGCTATGTGACACTTTGGTTGTGATTGGTGTTTGTTTGTTGTTCAGCTTCGGAGGTCCTTGTTGCTTGGGCAGGTTACAGTTAAGGGCCTCTGCATATGTGGATTTAGTGTTGCTATGTGTGGGTGTTGGTGGTGTGAGTTTAGAAGGGCTAATTGTTGCTTGAGGTGTAGTGCGGGTGTTAACCTTCTCCTCTTGACTGTCTAGCACAATCTTGGGTGGAGAGAGCTTTGCTTCCAGTTTGGCTATGTAAGTGTATCTCTCACAGGTTGTAGTGTTAGGTGGTAGGAGGAGAGGGTTGTCTGTGTACATGAGGCAATTGCTGCATTGCCCCATTATGCCCAGATTCACCAGGTGGACAGGAGAAATAAACGGAAGCTGACCCTTGGACATGCCTGCCTTGGTGCTTTTTTTTTTTTTTTTTAAAGTACAGGAGATGTTTTCCCTTACCTTAGCAAGGTACTTTGCAATTATAGGCTGTATAGTGCCTATGATTAATTTATCCTTATTAATAAGGAGAGTTGAGTGATTGTATCAGTTAAAGGTTTCCTAGTGCTTTCCAGCAGGTATTAGAGCAAGTGCTAGTCACATGGATGCTTAAAGGGAAGATGAAAAAAAATGGTTTATCCTAAACACTGCAGTGTGCACTAGAGAAGTTAGATGTGAAAGTAGGTAACTTAAGTTTAACCTGTCTAAAAAGTTAAGTTTTAGTGGAGAGTCACTATTTTTAAAACAGCAAGATAGATTGAAAGGGGGTGATCACTTTTGTATTCTGGTACTATGGAATACAGTAGAATGGCCAATAAATTTAAATAGTTGAAGGGGAGTGATTTCACAAAATGATAATTTTGTGCTTACTCACACAAGCCAGTGAAAGCAGACAGGAAATGAGATATATGGTCAAATTAACATAAGAGGCAGGCAACTAGAAAGACAGTGGTATTTAAGAACACAACAGTGACAGGGTGGGGGTATGGAACATTCTTGCCTGACTCACAAGAAACAGAGCTGTGGTGTCTTCTGATGTTTTAATATGCAGTTAAAAGCAGAACACAAGCAAAACACAAGGTAAAGAAAACAAATCACAGGACTCAAAATATAAAAAGGCAATAAACCAATACAAAGTACAACAAATAAAAAGCAAAAAAAAAACCTTTCCCTTGCAGCAAGGTGTAGCAGCGTCTGGGTGAGCCTTTCCAATAAAGCTCTGAAATGTTTTATTTTACCCCTTAAATAGAAGGTTTAGTTCCTAGCTCCACCCCCTCAGTTCACAAATGATTAACCTTAAGTGACCTCTTCTATATTATGTATGAGTCCTTACTTTTTAAATCTGAACCATCATAAAATTTTAACCTTTTCTAAAAAAATTGTATCTTTTAAACCACTACAATCCCCTCCATGATGTGAATTAAAATGTATTATACCATGACCCCCCCAAAACGTGCACGCTGATTGGCCAGCGTGCACATTGTAAATCGAATTATACTAATGGAAAAAGGTCCGGTCGCCCGGACTTTTTTCCATTAGTATAACTCTACTTTTAAAACACTGTCTCGCTATGTTAAATGGGTTTAACATAGCGAGACAGCTTTAAAATAAGCAACGGGACCAAACCACGCCAACCGTGGGTAAATCCGGCATTACCCACACCCAGGCGTGGGTTATTGCTATACTACTAAAGGGCTTTCCATTATCTTATTTTTTATATCCCTCAAATGTTCCTGCGTTCTTACTTTGAAAACCCTTTTGCTCTCCCCTATATAAAAGAAGTTACAGTTACATTTTAGGGCATAAATAATGCCCTCCGTGTTACAACAAAAAAATTATTTGGTCTTTTAACAGCATTCTTAATTTTACTAAAAGTTCTAACGACATATTTACAAATTGAACATTTGCCACATGACACCATTCCCATATCATTAAGTTCAATGACAAGGGTCACTTCTGGTACAGAAAAATGGCTATGAATGATAAATCCTTGATATTACGAACTCTCTTTAAAGAAAGGAAAGGCTTGTCATGCAGAATTCACACAAAATCATTATTTCTTAAAAGAAAATCCCAATAATAAGTAACAATATCTACAATTGTTTGAGTAAAAGCATTATATGCATTAACAAAATAGATATCTTTACATAAATTTGTTTCATACATATATCCACCAGATCTCACTCCCTTATTATGTTGAACCCTTGTATGGCATTTACCTGAATATACTCTATACAAGCTTCCAAATTAATTTCTTCACTATATAGCCTTTCAAAATAAGAATGCAGGAACATCTGAAGTGACAGATGTTCTTGGGCTCAAAGATCTGTATAGATGTTGATTGCAGCTTTGAATTTACTTGCTTTTTAGAGACACGGGTGTAAAATGTATTGTGTTGGGCTACAATTTGTCTGGTACTTAATGCAGCTGAGTAAGGTTATTAGTAGTGCAGGGTTTGATTCCCTCATCCTTCTTTTGTCTACTGTGCAACTTTAACAAAGTCACTTCATCAGACAGTGATCCATGACTACCCTTGAAATGGGAAACTTGCTGTCCCAAACTGTTAGCAATTTCACAATTGTCGTTTGAGGTTCTGCACCTTTCACATAGCTGTTAATTACTGCTTCAGATATGCAATTTGGACTATGAATCCACCCAACACATCTGTTAAGGTTTAACGGGATACCAGATGCAGTTTCACTAAATGTGTTTCAATGGAAGAGATGTTCACTGTTACTATTGTTCATGCTATATCTATTTACAGTATGAAAATGCTTTGTTTTGTTTTTGTTTATCAAATAGCTGCCTGAGTTTGTGCTTTAAAAGTTGAAATAAAAGTTTTAAATTAAATCCAGTCTCTGTGATCATTGTAAAAGTAAAAATCAAAATAGTATGCACACTGACAAATTTGAACAGTGTTTTATGGTAATTGGGGGAGACAGGCAAGTAATTAGATATTGGTGCAACTGCAGGGGGGTCCCAGTCTGTTACTTTGCATAGAGCACCATTTGACCATGATCTGGATCTGGTTGTACTCCCCTAAATGACTGCTAAGCAACTAACAATGTTTTTTCTTTCCATTCAAATATGCAGGTGAAACCTCTTGCGCTGCCTTCGCAATTGGAATGCCTCACACAAGAAAAGGGGCCCTTAAATCACCCCAGCCTAGAAACTCTACAGCTTATTGTTTGGATAATTTAGCACTTTTCCCTTTTAAGCACCAGTTCACTGAGGGGGTCTACTTCAGACCATCAAAACCTCAAATCATCAAATCACACATCACTGAGACAAAAACAACGAAACTGCATAGCATCAAAAACCGACATCATCGAACTTAACTTCATTGAACTGAGGGTAATTCCTGTTTCTCCACAGCAATACAATTAAACAGAACAGAGATGCGGCACATGCATACCTCACTGGGTGGCTCTCAGAAAGATGTGGGCATGTTTACCCTCATCTACAATGTAGTGCGGGGCATGTTTACCCTTGTCTACAACGTAGTGCGATCTCGGAGTTGGTATATTTAATTTGCTGGGGGTATGGGGGTGTAGGGGGGAACAATTCCCCCTTCAAAAATGTAGGATAGGATACTTTAGGTTTCCAGTGTTTTTGGTAGGTGGGTATGATGTTGGTGGAACTGGTGTACTTTTGTTTTATAATCCTGGGCTGTTTTTCATGGTCAGGTTCGACGTTTACAGTTTTCATTGCTATGCAGTTTCACTGAATTTGTCTCAGTGATGTGTGATTCAACTATATGGGGTTATGATGGTCTGAAGTAGACCCCGCTGAGGACATACTGGCTATTGCTAAGGAGGTCAAGAAGCATTTCACAAGGAAATTTTACTTTTCCAAATGCAAGAGGTTTTTTGTCTGGTACCACATAAGGAATTTGGACAATTTTATAGCATCATCTCTCTTGTTTTTCCAATACTTAATTGAGCTGATGTGTTTAAACTGTTACCACAGATTGCACCCTAGCAAGGCAACATCTAAAATGTGCAGACAGTATGCAAGATATGTGCCATACCTGTTACTGCAGTGATAGAAGATTCACATAGCAAGGAATTCTATAACCTAAAAAGGCTGTGTATGTAACTGTCACTGAGACATCTGTATGACATATGTTGTTACACTTTTACATATAACTGCAGTTCCCCAAAATGTTTCAGAATTAATCTGTGAGGCACAGCACACAAGCTAGGATTAGCAGGGTTGGTGAATGTTGGTGAATGTACAGCAGTACACGGGGATTTCATACACATATCACATCATAAGTAAGTGGGAGTGATAGTAATGTACAATTTTACTCTAAGGAATATATATGATATGTTGATATGAAGATTACCCAAGGAAAAACATGTCTTGGCAAACACAAGTGGGCTTACATGACATTCAGCTAATCATTCATACCGGAACACATTCTGTTCATTATAATGCTATGACAGGTTATCATTAGATTTCATACTGGTGACCAGTGTATGCGGCAGCTACATTACAATATGGTAACATGCTTTAAGAAACCCAGTGAAAAAGTAATAATTCTATATCATCAGACTTCGATGACCACAAGCATGCACAGTGTGCTGTTTTCAGCACCTGCACAGGTGAAGAGAGACACATCAACACACCAGCACACACACACACACACACACACACACACACACACACACACACACACACACACACACACACAAACACACACTGGGATAACTGTAATGGTAAAACTGATATAGACAAGGTTGACCACACTGATAATACATTCTTTGGACTTGGCTATCCCTGCCACGTGAGAAAACCTCATCCATATTGTGTCATACCATAGATCTGGTAGGGGTGTACTGTGTGTTGTGGGTGCATTATGGGTCTGTACAGTGGCATGCACCATGCTTTGAGAACCATAATTTCAAATCTGAGCATGGTAACCAACAAGTGCTCTATATGTATGTTGCAGCACAGGCACTGTGAATGACTGAGTGCCATGGGAAGGGAATGCAAGAGGAGGTCTCTCTCTATCCAGTGGTGCCTCATTGGTAATATACATCAGGGCATGTATGACAATGTTATAATTGCAGCACTGCTGAAGCACATCCGAAACAAGCTGCTCTACTGAGCATACAACTATGTTCAGCAAGTCCTGCATGAGCTTGGCATGTCTGCACTCCTGACTCTCATGCAACACCTGGCTGTGGTGTTGAATGCAATCATTTGCACCGGTAAATGCACAAAACTCTGTGCCATGATAGTGTTGTGATTGATCATGTGCTTGCAATAGCAAGTGTAAACCTTCTGGGATGTAGCCACTCTGGGACTGCTGGTCAACGAATATCTGCTGTCTCTTGTGGTACTGTGTCACCACCACTGTCAGATTCCTGTTGAGACAGTTGGTCAAGGTCTTTATTGGTTCATAGGTGAACACAAGGCAATCACTCTACATATATAGCAAGCAGCTGCTAGAGTTAATGCCACACACAGAGTACTAAAGCACTTCAGTTCTGAATTCAAATACAGTACTTGCATTAATTTCTGAATGCCAGTAATCCACTGGAGACTTATTGGCATCTGCCAAGAATTATGCCATCTGACACTTTGCTCCCAGGATGCCTGCCCCTTTTTCCCCATGCCTCTGATGTAGTGCTGTAGTAGGTATGACTACAATTCATATGAAGTCAAACTTATTTGTATGTTATGATGGTTTAATTTTATACAAAAGTTAGCTTTCAGCAAGTTGTTTTACCCCAAACTATTCCTTGGACAGTATGGTTCTTGCTACTTCCCTGCAAAGGATCGTTCAAAGTTTAGAGAAGAATGCTTTAGCAGCAGTAGCAGTACACTGATTGGATGCTGGTGAAGGGGGGTGGGCTTTACAATTCTGAAAATAATTTAAACTTGCTGTTAGGTATACGGTTGAGTGGCGATAACCAATCACTTCTAAACCCATTGCTTCATATCTAGGTAAACCACCATAAAATAGCTTTTCCTTGCTCTAAGTAGCTGCTTGTTGTGAAGACATTTAAGGAATCCTAATTACTTCTCTGGGTGTAGGAAAATTATGCTGTCCTTTCTAGGTCAAGTTTCCTGTCCATCCAGTGATTACAGCTTTTATTTCTACTTTCACGTCTGCCAAAATAAAACAGGACAGCATAGGAAGTATTTACTATACTGTCCTGCAAATTATAAATTTTTAAAACAGGTTACAATAGCAAGGTTTTACTATACTGACCTGAAAGTTATGCACATTGGTTTTCTATTTAGTCTTTTAACAAAATTGTGTTTTTTGACAAATCTCTGATAACCCAACCACTGGGGATGCATAAGCCAGTGCGTTTCTTTTTGTCGGTCCCAAGCCTGGATAAATGGGATGGGTTGCATCAGGAAGGGTATTCAGTGTAAAATTTTGCCAAATCATACATGCCGACAACAATACAGATATACATACCGGATCGGTCAACGCCTGGGTTAACAACGACGACCACCAGTACTGTTGGCCAACAGGGTGCTGGCAGAAATTGGGCTACTGTTGGCAACTGTATGACTTATTACAAAAACAGCAGAATGAAACTGCAAGTTAAATAACAAAATAACATAACAGGTCCTTGGTTAGCAATTACAACAGTTCTTCAAGCACAGCTGCTACATTGCCTGCAGCCTGTCACCCATATACCACTAGATTTTGATTAAAACTCAGCACTATCATAATATTCCTAAAATCTCCAGTGGTAGATGAATTGCATGCTGCGTGCTCCTACTGCTTGTGGGACATCTGCAGTGGTAGATGAATTGCATGCTGTATGCTCCTACTGCTTGTGTGACATCTGCAGTGGTAGATGAAATGCATACTGCGTGCTCCTACTGCTTGTGTGACATCTGCAGTGGTAGATGAAGTGCATGCTGCGTGCTCCTACTGCTTGTGTGACATCTGCAGTGGTAGATGAATTGCATGCTGCATGCTCCTACTGCTTGTGTGACATCTGCAATGGTAGATGAATTGCATGCTGCATGCTCCTACTGCTTGTGTGACATCTGCAGTGGCAGATGAATTCCATGCTGCATGCTCCTACTGCTTGTGTGACATCTGCAGTGGTAGATGAATAGCATGCTGCATGCTCCTACTGCTTCTGTGACATCTGCAGTGGTAGACAAATTGCATGCTGCCTGCTCCATCTGCTTGTGTGACATCTGCAGTGGCAGACAAATTGCATGCTGCATGCTTTTACTGCATGTGTGACATCTGCAGTGGCAGATGAATTGCATGCTGCATGCTCCTACTGATTGTGTGACATCTGCAGTGGTATATGAATTACATGCTGCATGCTCCTACTGCTTGTGTGACATATGCAGTGGTAGATGAATTACATGCTGCATGCTCCTACTGCTTGTGTGACATATGCAGTGGTAGATGAATTGCATGCTGCGTGCTCCTACTGCTTGTGTGACGTCTGCAGTGGTAGATGAATTGCATGCTGCATCCTCCTACTGCTTGTGTGACATCTGCAGTGGTAGATGAATTGCATGCTAAGTGCTCCTACTGCTTGTGTGACATCTGCAGTGGTAGATGAATTGCATGCTGTGTGTTCCTACTGCTTGTGTGATATCTGCAGTGGTAGATGAATTGCATGCTGCATGCTCCTACTGCTTGTGTGACATCTGCAGTGGTAGATAAATTGCATGCTGCATGTCCCTACTGCTTGTGTGCCATCTGCAGTGGTAGGTGAATTGCATGCTGCATGCTCCTACTGCTTGTGTGACATCTGCAGTGGTAGATGAATTCCATGCTGCATGCTCCTACTGCTTGTGTGACATCTGCAGTGGTAGACAAATTGCATGCTGCGTGCTCCTACTGCTTGTGTGACATCTGCAATGGTAGATGAATTGCATGCTGCGTGCTCCTACTGCATGTGTGACATCTGCAGTGGTTGATGAATTGCATGCTGCATGCTCCTACTGCTTGTGTGACATCTACAGTGGTAGATGAATTGCATGGTGTGTGCTCCTACTGCTTGTGTGACATCTGCAGTGGTAGATGAATTGCATGCTGCTTGCTCCTACTACTTGTGTGACATCTGCAGTGGTAGATGAATTGCATGCTGTGTGCTCCTACTGCTTGTGTGACATCTGCAGTGGTAGATGAATTGCATGCTGCGTGCTCCTACTGCTTGTGTGACATCTGCAGTGGTAGATGAATTGCATGCTGCATGCCCCTACTGCTTGTGTGACATCTGCAGTGATAGATGAATTGCATGCTGTATGCTCCTACTGCTTGTGTGACATCTGCAGTGGTAGATGAATTCTATGCTGCGTGCTCCTACTGCTTGTGTGACATCTGCAGTGGTAGACGAATTGCATGCTGCGTGCTCCTACTGCTTGTGTGACATCTGCAATGGTAGATGAATTGCATGCTGCGTGCTCCTACTGCTTGTGTGACATCTGCAGTGGTAGATGAATTGCATGCTGCATGCTCCTACTGCTTGTGTGACATCTGCAATGGTAGATGAATTGCATGCTGCATGCTCCTACTGCTTGTGTGACATCTGCAGTGGCAGATGAATTCCATGCTGCATGCTCCTACTGCTTGTGTGACATCTGCAGTGGTAGATGAATAGCATGCTGCATGCTCCTACTGCTTGTGTGACATCTGCAGTGGTAGACAAATTGCATGCTGCCTGCTCCATCTGCTTGTGTGACATCTGCAGTGGCAGACAAATTGCATGCTGCATGCTTTTACTGCATGTGTGACATCTGCAGTGGCAGATGAATTGCATGCTGCATGCTCCTACTGCTTGTGTGACATCTGCAGTGGTAGATGAATTGCATGCTGCATGCTCCTACTGCTTGTGTGACATCTGCAGTGGTAGATGAATTGCATGCTGCATCCTCCTACTGCTTGTGTGACATCTGCAGTGGTAGATGAATTGCATGCTAAGTGCTCCTACTGCTTGTGTGACATCTGCAGTGGTAGATGAATTGCATGCTGTGTGTTCCTACTGCTTGTGTGATATCTGCAGTGGTAGATGAATTGCATGCTGCATGCTCCTACTGCTTGTGTGACATCTGCAGTGGTAGATGAATTGCATGCTGCATGTCCCTACTGCTTGTGTGACATCTGCAGTGGTAGATGAATTGCATGCTGCATGCTCCTACTGCTTCTGTGACATCTGCAGTGGTAGATGAATTCCATGCTGCATGCTCCTACTGCTTGTGTGACATCTGCAATGGTAGATGAATTGCATGCTGCGTGCTCCTACTGCATGTGTGACATCTGCAGTGGTTGATGAATTGCATGCTGCATGCTCCTACTGCTTGTGTGACATCTACAGTGGTAGATGAATTGCATGCTGTGTGCTCCTACTGCTTGTGTGACATCTGCAGTGGTAGATGAATTGCATGCTGCGTGCTCCTACTACTTGTGTGACATCTGCAGTGGTAGATGAATTGCATGCTGTGTGCTCCTACTGCTTGTGTGACATCTGCAGTGGTAGATGAATTGCATGCTGCATGCTCCTACTACTTGTGTGACATCTGCAGTGGTAGATGAATTGCATGCTGCATGCCCCTACTGCTTGTGTGACATCTGCAGTGATAGATGAATTGCATGCTGTATGCTCCTACTGCTTGTGTGACATCTGCAGTGGTAGATGAATTACATGCTCCTACTGCTTGTGTGACATCTGCAGTGGTAGATGAATTGCATGCTGCTTGCTCCTACTGCTTGTGTGACATCTGCAGTGGTAGATGAATTGCATGCTGAATGCTCCTACTGCTTGTGTGATATCTGCAGTTTTAGATGAATTGCATGATGTGTGCTCCTACTGCTTGTGTGACATCTGCATTGGTAGATGAATTGCATGCTGTGTGCTCCTACTGCTTGTGTGACATCTGCAGTGGTAGATGAATTCCATGCTGCGTGCTCCTACTGCTTGTGTGACATCTGCAGTGGTAGATGAATTACATGCTGCATGCTCCTACTGCTTGTGTGACATCTGCAGTGGTAGATGAATTCTATGCTGCATGCTCCTACTGCTTGTGTGACATCTGCAGTGGTAGATGAATTACATGCTGCATGCTCCTACTGCTTGTTTGACATCTGCAGTGGTAGATGAATTGCATGCTGCATGCTCTTACTGCTTGTGTGACATTTGCTTGAGCTTTGCATATGTATGGACATGGCTGATTTATTTCAAGTGTTTGCATAAATACTGCAATAGATTATAACTCATAAAAACATGCTCCTCAGAGTTCCTTTTAATGAGAAACACACAGTTGATGCAGTTCTTTTTCACTTATCTATGTGCTGCTTGGCTGTGAGTAGTGGTTGCTTTGATTGCTTTCCCATTGAGATGGTATGGAGAACCAATAGTTCAATTAGTAGAGCATTACTGCTTAATCTGCTTTTCTGTGCACTACTGACTGGCTTCAGATACCTTGCAAGCCATCCAATCGCTATGCACCAACTGATCCACAGAAAACATTCTGTGATGCCTGAAGGTCAGTGTAAGAAGCCGAATGAGCCCACACTGCTGGCTTATACGATAAGTCAGCTAGGGTAAGTAGGACCACTATACATTTGAAGTCATATTTATTTGCATATTTTGATATTTTGCCCACAAGGTATTTTACACCAAACCACTTCTAAGCCAGTATGGTCCGATATGGTAATGGTACTTGCTTTATCCCTGAAAAAAGGTTTTTAAAATTTAGAGAGGAATGCCTGAGCAGTAGTAGTATTAATTTGAAGAGTTGTTAGGGAGTTGAGGAACTTTGCATACAACATGAAATTGTTCAATGAAGTGTCCAGGGAGAGGGGCTAACAAACTGCCACAAAGCACAGAACTTCAGAGGTAGGCAAACCTGAATAAAATGTTTTTCCTTATTATGAATTAACAGTGGGCAGAGACAATCTTTAAGGAATCTTAATAATCAGCAGTCTACTTAACACCGAATGCGTGATAAGAGACCTTGGGACCCAGGTGGACAGTAGTCTCTCCTTTGATAGTCACAGCACCACAGTAGTCAGGAAGTCCTACTACGTGACACACCTCATCATAAAAGGGTTCTCATCCAGGAAAAAAGAGGTCATTGTTCCCCTTTGCTTGACACTCATTAGACCCATTATAGAGTACAACGCCCCTTTTGGAATGTACCTCACAAGACATCTGCAGCAGCTGAAAAAGCCACAGAAGTACCTCACAAAGAGGATTACTGGCCTCAAACAAATGCCCTGCACTGACCGCCTCAAAAAAACTCCAGCTTTACTCCGTAGCATATCGCCTACTCCAAGGTGATCTCTGCCTAACATATAAAGCTATGTCAAACCCAGAGCTGTTGGACATGCTACACCTAAAGAAATCCCAATCCCTCTGAGCTACACGCTCTAGGGACCAAAACATTGTCACCACAATAAACAGGACACACTGGAGGGATAGATTCCTGTCCCAGAGACTTCCTATACTCTGGAACAAGCTACTCATCTATGTCAAGCAAAGTTCTTCATTAGCACTCTTTAAGAAAAATCTTGATGAGTGGATGGGAAATAGGAAATACACCCCAGGGATCACTTCTGTGTCTCTGCTCAACAGTGGCACAGGAAAATAACTTTCTTGGGTGGTATAAGCCATGGAACCTTGCTGGCTAGGCTTATGTAGGCCCTTGGGCTGATAGCCTAGTACCTACCTATGAACCTATGAACCTATGTCCTGTCTGGGAAGGAAGTGTGCAGTCCTTTCTATGGCAAGCTTCTCGACCCTTTCAGGATTGCAGTTCTTATTTCTACCTTTGTGTGCTAAGTAATTGATGACTGAGGAAATCTTTTAAAAATTATGTTTAGAGGAGGGGGCAAAAGGGCTACTCTTTCTAATTAAGTATGCTGTCCTTCCTGAGATTATAGCTGTTTTGTCAGCCTTTGAATTCTTTAAACAACTGCTCCTGGTGGAGCAAGAGTGCTCTCCCCTGTAGACCAAATTTCCTGTCCTTCCAGGGATTATAGCTTTTATTTCTAACATTTGTTTTTCTAAGCAACTATTTGCAGAGAAAATACTTCAAAAATCTTAACATCCTCTCATGGGGGACAAGTCTACTGTCTCTTTTAGGACAATTGTCTTTCCAGGGATAATAACTGTTTTTGTACGTTTGTGTCCGAAGCAGCTGCAGGCAGAGAAAACATTTCAGGAATGCTAACATCATCTCCTGGGGGTGAGGTGACTGTGATGTCTTTTCTTAGGCAAGTTTTCTGCCTTTTCATTGATTGCAACTGTTACTTCTACATTTTTACTCTGTGCAGCTGTTGGCAGAGAAAATGTTTCAAGAATCTGAAGGTAGAACACCGATGTCTAGGGATTTGTTTCAGGTTTTGTCCAGAAAGATTTACAATGCGTGGAAATAAAAACAACATAAAAAGTATAAATTCCAAACAAGTATGTCTGAGTAGATTAGACAGAGAACAGCAGGTGTGCAGTAAAAAAAAAACATGTTGTAAGCATACACGTACATTTTACAAAATTCATATTATACGCATGTGAGCATTGATCTGAAGGAAGCTGTTAGATATTATGAATATAAAGCTGAAATTAATTCTGTTGTAAATATGCTGAAAGAAAAAGTTTGCTTGAATATATGTATAGAGTTTACAATGTGCATTCATACTATATGTATAACAGATGGGCTTCTCTTCACAGCATCAGAAAATGCCTAACAAAGCAATACTGGAAAACAAGCATTACATGATTTTCTCATGTTCGTAGAACAAATATCTATTAACAGACATCCTTTTTTATAAATTCAGCAATACGTGATGTTTTTCCAGTAGGAACAGCTTATACAGATGTTTCCTTTCAGAATGGCATCCTCACATCAGCAAGAGTGCTTAAATCACAAAAGGACAATAGAAAAGTCTATAAACAGACATTATGTGATTTCCTATAGAAGGCCAGAAAAATATACCAGGAGGAAATACCAATCTCTTGTGTGCATGACTAGCTCTGTATATAGCTATTGTAGTAATTCAGTTATGGGAGAGAAGGACAGAGAGAGGTATTTTGTAGAAGTCATCATTCATATCTGTAATGAAGGAAAACTTTGTAAATATATGCTACAAATCTGACAGACTACGTGTGATTTGTTATAAAATAAGTTATCTGTAACTGTGCTTATAGCTGCAAAATATATTTCTTTATCAGTGTGCAATTTGAAAGGCTTGGTGCTTTAAACAGACTACAGATGGAGTCATGATGTGTCTCTGATTCAGCAGTAAACAGCACAGCAAGACTGTGTGTCTTAAGAAGACTTCAAATCCCAAAGCAAGCAAGTAAGCAGAGCATCCAATATAATTTTTCAATGGTGACCCTGACGTGCCACACCAAGCAGCACCAATATAATTTTTCAGAAGCATATAATAAAATAGCTATAAACATATCTGTGCGTGTGTGTGTGTATTGTATATATGTGTATATTTATATATAATACAAATACACACACATATGTATGTGTGTGCATATATATATATATATATATATATATATATATATATATATATATATATATATGTATATATATATATATATATATAGACATAGAGATAGATATGGCTACCATTCAGAATGCTGTCAGTTAAGAATGTAGGCACTCAGAAGGGCACTCTCAGAATTGTAACAGAAACAATGCTGTCAGTTCAAAATGCAGACAGTTCTAGTTCCTTCTAGTTTTTGCATATGTAACTTCCTTTTACCCCTGCATATTCTATCTTACTCCTATTATACTTTACGTGTAATATTCAGTATCATTTTTCTAGAAAGTATTCATGAATATACATTTGAATCACTATACTATACTGTTGCCATTTTTTACTGAAAATGGAAATCTCTGGCCAGTCCTCCTCCTTCAAAATAAATAATCAAATAAACTAGATAAATTTGAATGTATTCAACTCTTAGATCTGACTCTTTGTTAGGTATATTATGTGCTGTGGAGTTAAACAGTTTTTGTGTGCATGCTTTGAAACACACATATGGAGAGACATCTTTTGAATCTTTTTGTTGCATTTATTGCTGACCCCTTGAACCAAGAAAAGTTAGTGCAAAAATTCCCATTTTCCAAAAAGCAGAGGAGAGAAGTTATTTAACTCAGGTCACTTCACAACAAGTACAAATATGACTCCGCCATTGTTCATGTGGGTGTAAATGACCAGAGACGTACCTCCCTGGACTACATGAAAAAAGGGGTGATGAAACTCTCAGAATATGTGGCCCAGGCAGGTATGATCTTAGCCCTGAGAAGTATTCTACCATCACCCAGAATGATATCACAGTACAAGCAGAAAATGATTGACTTCAACAATTGGATAAGTTTCTGGTGTCATTCTAAGGGGATCCAGTATCTGTCTGCCTGGTCTGACATGATCAACAGACCTTGATGCTTTGCCAGAGATGGCCTGCATCTGTTACCCCTGAGATTCTGGGTACTGGCTAAGGCTCTTGGCACCCCTATAGTGCCTTTTTTAGGCAGTGTTCCAAACACCAAAATTCCACCACAACAGCTGCAAACAAATGCAATCTGAGGGTCATGCTGCTCAATGCTAGAAGTCTAAATCTCAAGATGCACTTGCTCGAATCTCTCCTCAAAATGGAGAATGTTGACATCTGTGCTGTAACGGAGACCTGGTTTAAAGAGGCAGAAAGTACCCCTGTGCTCTCAGGCTACAACTCATTCCATACCTTTTGGCCCCAGAATATGGCCAGAAGCTCCAAAGGCAGTGGTGTCTTCACATTCTGAAAAAATACACACACCTCTAGACTGGTCGCCCAGCTTAATGCATCCAAGATACTTCAGGTACAACTAACACTGGGTAAGATGGTGATACAAGTCATAGCCTGCTACCGAACCCCAAACATGTCCCTAGACTCTCACTCCAAGTTCCTAAGCACCCTGGAATCTATCAAGGTCCAACCCAATACTCTCATACTGGGTGACTTCAACTACCCTTCCATCAACTGTGAAAACTATTCAAGTACTAATGTGTAGGCCTAATGCTTTTTGGAATTTATCAGTTCCAGTGCCCTGGACCAGCTCATTCTGACACCCACTAGAGGAAGCAACATTCTCACCCTGGTTATCACCAACATGGGAGACCATTGCTCCACACCTATAGTCAATTCCTCCCTGGTTAAATCCAACAACAAACTGATCAGCATGGAAATCTCCATCTCACCTACAACCCCCGCTAAGGTGACCACCCAGAAAAACTTCTCTAAAGCCAACTTTGGTCTCCTAAAAACAGAGGTGGCTAATTTCTTGGCACCCATGCCAATGGAAAATAGCTGCATGACTGCCGAATCATACACCAGTGCACTGTATGAGCGTGTACACAAATGCATGGACCTTGCCATACCAAATAGAACTAAGACACTCTCATCCAAAAAAGGAAGTCAATCTGGTGGTCCCCAGCCATCAATAAACTCTACAACAGAAGGAAGAAACTTTTGCAGAAAAAAATGAAGCCACAAGACTGGAAAACTTCCCTTATCAGTTGCAACAAAAAGTTGAGATCCCTTATCAAGTCCTCTAAAGCCAGCTATGAAGGCAGAATTGTGACTGACACTAAAAACAACCACAAAGCCTTCTATAGCTATATAAAAAACATCCAAGGCAATACCCAGGTTTGCTATGAGTTATTGAACAATGGCAACTCCTTTACTGAGCCAACAGATATAGCCAACATACTGGTCGACAGATTCAGTGCCAACCCCCCCCCCCCCCAAGGGCCCTATCACAATACCAGAAGAAAGCCTGGTACTCACCATTTCTGCAGCACAGGTAAAAGCTGCATTATCCAAAGCCAATAATACAGTGTCCATGGGACCTGATAATATCCCTGGCTGCATCCTATATGAGCTACAAAATGAAATGGCACCACATCTGTGAGCCCTGTTCAGTCACAGCCTTACCTCAGGCTATATCCCTCATGAATGGTGCACTGTGACAGTCATCCCACTTCATAAAGGGGGAGCAACTACAGATCCTGGGAACTATTTCCTCATTAGCATGACGAGTCTGGTATGCAAAGCTATGGAGCGCATCATCATGGACCTGCTTAACAAAGATATAGGCAATCTCCATACTCTTGACCCCACACAGTTTGGCTTTGTCAAGGGGAGATCCTGCCTGCTAAACCTGGTTGACTTCTTCGAGGCAGTCACCAAGGCTGTGGATGAGAGTAAGGCAGTGCATACAGCCTACCTTGACCTGTCCAAGGCCTTTGATGCCATTCCTCACTCAGGTATCATTGATAAACTCACCAAACAAGGCATCAATCCTTACATCACTAGGTGGGTTGCAAATTGGCTCACAGACAGGACCCACAGAGTGAAAGTTGTGGATTCCAAGTCAGACTGTCAACCAGTCACAAGTGGAGCCCCACAGGGCTCAGTCCTGGGCCCTCTCCTGTTTGGCATCTAGTTTTCAGAAGTCCAGGCCAACACATAAGGGCTTTGGCTGACCAAGTTTGCTGATGACTGCAAGTTAGGAGTCATTATCAACTCCCCAAGTGATGCAAACATCCTACAAAAGGGCCTCTCTGAGACCAATGACTGGTGTCGGAACCATGGCCTGAAGTTTAATCCCAAAAATGCGGTATCATCCCCTTTGGAAAAAAACTCAGTTCCTATGAATTACCACTTTGATGGGAGCCCGCTCAACACTGAAGGGGCCATAAGAGATCTGAGCACCCAGGTTGACAGTGACCTCACCTTTGACTACCACATTGCCACTGTGGTCAGAAAGTCCTTCTATGTGGCACATCTTATAACCAAATGTTTTGCATCCAGGAAGAAAGAGGTCATCATCCCTCTCTACTCATCCCTCATTAGACCAAAAATCTAATATAATGCCCTGTTTGGCATGTACCTGACCAGACACCTACAACAGCTGGAGAGGCCACAAAAGTAGCTCACAAAAAGGATCCTAGGACTTAAACACATGTCCTACATGGACAGACTCAAGAAACTTCAGCTGTTCTTAGTCTCTTATCGTCTACTTAGAGGTAATCTCTGCTTGACATACAAAGCCATGTCTGACCCAGCCCTACTTGAAATGCTACACCTAAAGAAATCCCAATTCCCCTGTGCCACACGCTCCAGCGATCACAACCTCATTACCACAATTAACAGAACATGATGGAGGAACAGGTTCATCTCCGAAAGACAGCCCATACTCTGGAATAAGCTTCTCATTCATGTCAAGCAGGGCACCTTGCTGGCCCTCTTCAAGAGAAATCTTGATGAATGGATGGGTAACAGAAAGTTCACTCCAGGGATCCCTCCAGTTGCCCTACTGGATTGGGGCACTGTGAGCTAACATCGGGTGGCACAGTGCCTGGGCAATTTTTTTGGGCTAGGCTTGTAAAGGCTCCTGGGCCATTAGCCTATTACACACCTATGAACTTATGATCCTATGAACCTATGAACACAGTCATTCACTTTGTAGTTTGCTTTGCTGTTAGTGAGTCACTGATTAAACCAATACATTTTTGTATGAATAGCATAAATAATGCTCTGCATTGGAATATATAGTGCCTCTTTATCAGCTAAGAAGGTTTCATGGGCATGGGCAAAGTTTGGATTCTTTCTTAAAACAGGAAGGGGAATCATGCAGTAATATGTATCTGGGTGTTTCTACCTCAAGTATGTTTGACTTCTAAAGAATTTTACACAACACTACTGACCAAAACTCTCAAACACTTAGCTCAGGAAATCTGGACAAAACCTACTATAATGGGAGGACAAAAGACCAAAAATGGGGACAGATTTTAAATATTGCTTTTACAAACTTAGAAAGCTGATAAAATAACAGGTATTGTTAGTGAGCATTTTCCGAAGGGTATAAAGTCTGAAACACAAATGTGTGTCAGTATTTAGTGACTTCAATACTCAGTGGTTTACCAGAAAACCACAAATTTTATCAGGAACAGACTAAAAGTATTAGGCAAAAATCTGGACTTTTAGCCAAAAAATCTGGACAGTTGAGAGGTATGCTCTGACTACATTATGTTCTAGTGTTAACTGAATCAAAAATTTGAAAGACTTGTCAAGAAAGGTCAAATATGACTTTAGTATTATGAATCTACCTTGTGTGTCCTACATTTTGCTGAGGATATATTCATTAGAACATAATTACCTGACTGAAATTGATGTAATTTCTTTATTTCTGGAGACAGATGTCTACTGTTTGGGGAGTTTCTCCTTTTCCCACTGTTTTGCAGTCATGGAATTGCTATCCATAAATTTAGAACGCAGGAAGCTTGCATATCTTCGGGGGGAAATACAACTATTTTTTTTTCTGTTTCCTAAGTGCACACTACTATTGTGTCTCAAGCAGTTGTGATCTCTGAAATCATTTTTAAGTGGCTGACTCTCACTTTTAAATAGAGAAACCATTTACCATTCTAGGGATTACATAATTTTCACAAAAGCACCTCCCTCAAAATAAATTAGAAAAAAATAGTATTATCCAAATAAAACAAAAATTGGCAGCATTCATTTTTGTTCTGGTAGAGTGACAATTTTACAAGTTTGGCTCTTGTTGGACTATTTGTGTCTTTTTGAGAGTGACAATAGTGTTGGTGTCCAAAATATACTGACATGGCGAATTCAACTAACTTGAGGGAGGTGCTTTCCATCAAATAGCTTTATACAAAGCTAGCTACTTAGGAATAGGGACAGGAAATATTCATTGTGACTCACTGGATTAGGGAAGTCAGCATGGGTGATGGTTTTGATCATTCTAATTAGGAAGTATTGGCTCTGTAGCAAAGTGGTTAAGTTGCTGGTTTTGTAATCTAAAGGTTCTGAATTCAGGTCTTGCTAGTGCGTATCTGAAAGGTTTATAACTCATCAGTGGCAACTTGTGACTTCAAATTAAAGGGGGGCTGCAGGAGACAGCTGACTGGGTGGGATCAATGGGAATGGGTGTGACCAACTAGAAAGGGAGGAGCTATGCTCAAAACCACAAAAACTGTAACTTTAATTAAATACGCTGCCATGGCTGCCAAACCATCATTATGAGAGTCCAATCAAGACAAAATGAAGTGCAGAAGAAAAAAAAATTCAATGCATTGGCTGCATGACAGCTTACTTAATATCTAGATGGAAACAAAAAGGTTGTGAGGCATGAAAAAATAAATTACTTTTTAAATACATTACAGGAATGCCAGTCAAAATACAACTATCTACTTGTTTCATGGAGAAAACATGATCAAAGTAAAAAATGAAAAGCAAACAAGAAACAAGCTCAAGATACATTGCTTAAAGGATTACTGCACAGGTTATGGACCACACACGATAGATTGGCATTCTGTTTAGTTTGCAGGTAAAGCCTGCAAAGATGACTGCAAGTCTCCAACAAATGTAATGAGCTTCTTAAAATAATGTAATCCTGTCCTTTATTACAAATACTGTCATATGCATTTCAATACCCAAGGTTTATATGTTATCTAGTTATGCAAGTATTCTCTGCATGGCAACAACAGAAATGCTTTCAATGTTGGCAGTTCTTTAACAGTATGCTTATTAAAACTTACTTGCATCTTACAATCTCAGACAAGCTTACCTGATGGTCATTAAAGCATTGCTACTTAAACACAGACCAACAGGCACTTTCTGAATAATAATAAGCATAAATCAACAGAATAAAAATATGACAGAAACCAGAACATTCTGCAAAATCAAGGACAGATGAAAAGCCACTGTAGTACTTGTGTCTACCTTGGATGGGTGGAATACTCTGCACATTTACACTGCATAACTGCTCCTTGCCTTGCCTGGACACATCCAGAGTCACTACATGGGGGAATGGGGTGCAACAAGTATGTCACAATTTGAAATGTCTCTGGCTGACTGTGATGGCCCTAACACATTTGTCATACCTCTCAACCTCAGAGCAAGAAATCTGGACAAAGCCATACATAGAAGTGGGACAAAGGCCCAAAAATAAGGACACTTTTTAAATATTTCTCTTATAAACTTAGAAAGATAATAGAATAGTAGGTCTTGCATTAGTATGCATTTTCTGAAGGGTATGAAATCTGAAACTGAAATGTCTGTCATTATTTTTTAACTTCAGTCTTTAATGATGTGCCACTAATTTGCCAAAAAAACACAATTTTATGAAAAACGGTCCAAAAATGTGATGCAAAAATATAAAATAGCCACACTATACAGCTGGGAACCTCTCAAAGAAGGTACAGTTTTTTAATATTAGTACTGCTAACTCGAGCAGCTGACAAAATAAAAGAATCTACATGCATTTCTGAAATAAAAGTAATCTATAACTCTGATTATTACAGTTATTTATTAATTGTAAACCCTCCATGTTTTCCTCCAAAATTGCCATTTTGCGGAAGGATTATTAGGAGAAGAGCAAGATTTTGAGCCAAAATCTGGGACAGTTGAGAGGTTTGGATATGCCTAATTCTATAAAGCAATTTATTTGCATGTACCTCTCAAGCTGTTAATGTAGGAAATCTGGACAAGGCCAAATATATTGGGGGAACATATAAACAGTACTAAAAACTGCTTTTGTATAAAGTGAAACAGTTGATAGAATAACAGGGCTTGCTTTAGCATGCATTTTTCTGAAAGTTATGAAGTCTGAAACTCAGTGTCTGTCATTATTTAGTGACTTCATTCCTAAATGATTTGCCAGAAAACTACAAATTTTTATGAGGAACAAGCCAAAAATAAGAAGCAAAAATCTATTAATTCTGCAAAAATCTGGACAGTTGAAAGGTATTGCTCAGTCAGGGCTGTCTTTGAGTTTACGTAAGCACTTTCGGCAAGTTCAAATAACCCGCCTTCTTCAGACCTGAAGGTCTGAAGAAGGCGGGTTATTTGAACTTGCCGAAAGCGCTTACGTGAATTTGGTTTTACTTGTTGAGTATTAAAGCTGTGTTCCAGCTCTCCTATTGTGTGCAGTCCGCTCTTTAATAGTTTATAGTTTGTTTTTGTTTGATTTTTCCTGTCTTTGAGTTTGCCACCCTTCCCCCCTCACAAAATCATGGTGGAATGAAGCCTCCCCCCTGCAGCCATTCCAATGAACCATTACTTCGCTATTTCGCCCCATTTACCAAAAACACTTATGTGCATACTGCTTTACTTCTGCAATGATTTGGACTTCATTTGAAAGTTTTATTTTGCATTTTACAGTGCAAACACTAATAGATATCTGCTAAACAAAGCAATGCAGTGTCACAATGAAAACAGGCAGCATTAAAACTTTTTTTGCCCTTGAAACTCACATTCACTGAAACAGCATTGAAACCCACATTCAAAGAAAACACATTTTCCCAGTAACAGATAAAGATTAACTTTGGGTTTGGGCTGTTTTCAAATCACAGACTCCTTGCACACGAAACATACACATGCTCTTTCATACACCTTCCTGATTGTATTAAATTATATTCCTTGTATAATACAGTACAGTTTTAGAGGGCATTTTAAATTTATTGTTTTGAACATTTTTCCAGTAAACAATGAAACAAAATGCCTGCACCAATAATGACAAAACTGCCCAATTCAGAACATTTCCATCATAAAAGTCTACTCAAACTTCTACAGTCCACCAGTATCAGTACATATGCACAATCTCTGAAGAAGTAAAAGTCATCTAAATAATTCCACATTAAAGAGATATGTAACTAATGAAGAGGTTGCTGCTAGCAAACAACTTTATATTTCATTGTTTCATCTACAAATAAAGTGCCTATTGCCCTTGAGGAATAAATTGCCTATCTTATACTAAAAAATGATAAGCTAGTAATATTGCAATAGGGAATGGATGGCAAACTGATAACAGGTTCATAGTTACTAGATATCCTCACCAAAAAGGAGTGCAGCATCCACCTCCTTTGCAACACAGTATAGTATCAGCAATGCATCTATCTACTGTGGGAGTAGAACCCACAGCCTTCTGCAGCAGAAGCAAGCACACGTCCTGTTGTGCTATTAACAATTCAAGCAAACTCAGCATAAGCAGCACTAAACTTTTGCTCCCCCGCAGCTCTCAGTTCCTTGTAAAATCTACTCACTCAGCTGTATCTCTGAACTTTGCAGCACAAGAAATCTGGAAAAAGCCAAAATTTATTGGGTGGGGGGGGGCAAAAACCAGGGACACATTTTAAACATTGCTTGTATAATGTTGGAAAGTTGCTAGAATAAAATGCTGTGCTACCACCATAAATTTCAATGCCAAACTTGAACCCAGGACCCTGTGCAAAACAGTCAGAGCAACATACGACTATGCTAGATCAGCTGTTTTATAAAAGAGAGAAAGAGTGAAACTTAAATGGCTACCATTTAGTGAATTCAGTTCTCACGATAGCCATCAACCTCTTGGCACAAAACACTTGAACAAAGCCAATAATGGGGAATACAGCCCCCAAACATATTCAGTGAATTCAGTTCTCACCATAGCTCTCAACCTCTTAGCAAAAAACACCTGGACAAAGCCAGTAATGGGGGAATATAGCCCCCAAACATATTCAGTGAATTCAGTTCTTACCATAGCTCTCTACCTTAGCACAAAAAACCTGGACGAAGCCAATAATAGGGGAATACAGTCCCAAAAATAGGGACAAATTTTAAATATACATCTTATAAACAGAAAATTGCTAGAATAAAAGCGTTTGTGTTACCATGTAGTTTCCAAAGAATATGAAGTCTGAAATTCAAATGCTTGTCATTTTTATTTAACATTTGTTAACCAGGAAAGTCTGACTTGGAACAAAAGCCAATTTTCAGCAGAGGCCCAGGGAGAAACACTCCAGAGACGCACATGTCTTTGTAAGAAGGGAGGACAATAGAGCACCCAGAGGAAACCCACACAAACACAGGGAGGACATACAGACTCCACACAGAAGGCACCCCAGCCAAGAGTCAAACCAGAGAACCTGTAGCTGTCAGGCAACAATGCTACCACTGCACCAATGCACTACTGACTTTGTAAGGACAGAAAAATACAGAAACCACAGCTTTTTTAAGAAACAGAACCCAGAGGAAACCCACACAAACAAAGGGAGGTCATGCAGACTCCACACAGAAGGCACCCCAGCTAAGAATCAAACCAGAGAACCCATAGATGTCAGGCAACAATGCTACCACTGCATCAATGCATTACTGACTTTGTAAGGGCACAAAAATACAGAAGCTACAGATTTTATGAGGCACAGAACAAGTATGAGGGAAAAATCTGCAAATTTTTTACAAATGGTGGTGGGTAGGGAATTCAGGCTCTTGCCACCTGGGCCCAAGGTACAGGGTTCAAGCCTGTTCTCTATCCACCACCATATAGCACATGGAGCATTTCACATGCACACACCCATTTCAGTTCCCTACCTAAGATGGCTCCAGCTGAAGATGATTTCAGTTCCCTACCTAGGCTCCAGTAACAGCCACACCTGAAGATGAGAGAGCAGGCTCCAGTAACAGTCCCCAGGGTCCCTTAAAAGTCCTGCATGCAGGCTCCAGTAACAGTTTCCCTGCGAGAGCAGGCTCTAACGTCTTCCTGGAAAAGGTTTCCCTGTGAGAGCAGGCTCCAGCCTGTGGACGTTACAGTCTGGATGTCTTCCATTCTGTGTGGTCATCACCGCTTAGACTTCTGGATTGTAAGGCAGAGATGGCCTTTTCTCTTATCTAGACTGTTGACAAAGCAGTCTGGAGTTCCTCAATCTGTGCAATTACATATGCGTGGAGGTCCGGGACTCGAGAAAATTATTTTTTCGTGATTTTTTTATTTTGTTTTTTTTTTTCTTTCCACAGCTGGGGGGCTGCAGTCCTGCAGTCCTATAGCACGAGCCACCCCTGTAACTCATGTAGTTTTGTAGAGTGGTAGGTTGGCATAATGGTTAAGGTGCAGGGTTTGATTCCCACATGGGGTAATTAGCTAGACTTAAAATGGCTCATAAGGGCAGTTAGCCTAGTACTAATCTATGAATCTAATCCTGAATCTGTAAATATAATTTTGTATAACTTCCCCTGCCTGTATTATGTTTTTTGCCTTCCTCAAAGGAAATATGAATCAGGAACAAAAATACAGGCCAACTTAAGACATGAATTTGGACATCTTGGATGAAAGCATCCTTATTTTGTCCTTTCCTGTTTTCTATTGAATTAAGATTTAAACTTATGTCCCCTTTCCCTTTCCATGCATATTTTGAACTGTGCCAGAGACTGTTATACTGTGAGCTGCATTGCAGAGATGTCCATAATGATCAAAATTTTAGCAGATGTTTTGATGTGATGGCTTCTGATTAAGCAAGATGTGACCAAAAGTATTTCATAGTGCAATAACCTAGTAGTGCTCTTTCCACAACATTTCTCCATCTGATCCATAACATCATTTTGACAGAGTTGGATAAACTATTGATAATGTGGGTAGTAGACCTATAAAGCATACCAATAATTCAGGTCGGATACACAGCTTTTATCATATCTATTTATCATTGCCCACTGTGAAAGTTAAAAAGTGTGTGTATGTGTGTGTCTGTTTGTGTGTGTGCGAGACCAAGAGAGAGTGAGAGCAATCTTGTGTGAGTGAATGTGTGTATGAAAGCAGAAGTGGCTGTGTATAAGAGAGAGAGAGAAAATGGGCTGTCTATAACATTTTGTGTTTTATTCTTAATTTCTTTTTAAAGTACTATATTATTTTCTTATATATTTTTCATATAAAATGCTTCCTCCAAAACCATTAACATATACTACAGAAAGTTTGAAACATTAGGCGGAGGAACTATTTTACATAAAAAATATACAAAAAAATAATATAGTACTTAAAAAAATAAGTAAAACACAACAATTTTAGAGAACCCATTCTCTAAGTGCAATCATGGCCTCCAGGGTGTATGTTAATGTGTAATTAATGCCCTTCAAGTGATGCACCCCTGAGTGGGTGTCAATTACACATTAATGTACACCCTGTTGGGCATTATTGGTTACGTGTACATTGACCCTAGGATTCAAAGGAATGGTCACCAGTCAAGGCAATTGCTTAACATAGGTTGGCCAAACAGCATGAAGGTGAGAAAATGTGGTTCAGACATAGATATAGTCACAATGAGAAATGCCTCATTATTGGCTTACTATGTCTCTGAATCAGCTACTAGTGCTGTCAGACCTGACCCCTCAGGTTGTTATAACTTTGTGCAAAAAAGGCTGTCATTTTCATAAGTATGAACTGTTGCATAAAATAATTCAGCTTCTCATTTTTTTTATCTCTTAGACTTGTTCCATTATACATATGGGGAAAGAATCTTCTGCAGGTGAGATTTTTGAATCCTTTGATTTAGTTTGTGGATAGGTTTATGGACAAATCCAGAAAATGCATTGCAAGACTAAGTAAACAGATATGAAAAATACTTTTCAAAACCAAAAAAAAACACAAAAACCTCATAAATCCAAAAGGCATACACATATTTGGATTACCAAACAGCTTTAATCCTGGTACCACGGCATTTCGCCTTCAAAGGATATCAACATATCAAATTCTAAAGCTTAAATATACTAAACAATTAAACAATTGTGTTTCAAAATTTGTCTATGCATCTCACTTTTAAAGTGACCAGTGCACATTATACATAAATACATCCCTTAGTTATGAAAAACTATTATATTTCCCATAGAACTTCAGCAGCAGCAAGTTACAACAACAACATTATAATGAATTCTACAGCAACAGCATCATCAAAAAATTCAGCGAAGTTTACATAAAAAGTACACCACCACCCTCTCATAATGTGTGTATGTACTCATATAAAAATATACACACACACACACACACACACACACACACACACACACACACACACACACACACACACACACACACACACACATAAATAGACACATTGTCAATGAAATTTCTTCAAAATTTTTTTCAACACCTCCTGATTTAATCCATGTGGGACCAAGGTTCCAAAATTATAAATGAAAGCAGTCTCCAGCTGATTTAACTTATTAGCAAATAGAGTACCACTACTACAGTTGCCAGATGGTTGGGATAATACACTAAAAAACAGGGAATCAAAATTTCCCAAATGGTCTTCAATAAAATGTTTTGCCACTGGACTGAAGCCTGTATTATACCTTCTAATATTTCCCAAATGTTCCAAAATTCTAATCTTAACTTTTCTGTAGTTCTGACCTATATACCATCTCACCTCATCACACCCACAACCCAGAATGTATATAACACCACATGATTGACAATTAAACCTTGCTTGAGAGACAAATCTGTGCTCATTGATCATAGCATTAGATCAATTTCTGATTCTATGGCACACACTGCATCTCCCACAACAAAAAGACACTAATGAACTATTCTGGGTCTGATGGGAAATTGGGTAATTCAACAAATCTTTTAGGTTTACAAATCAACCAAAAGAAAAAGCCACATGTTGTGGAAATAAAGTGCTGAGTTTATCATCATCTGTTATCATTGGCCATAAGCTTGTAACCACCTGTCTGAGTGTGTCTGAAAAGGGACTAAACCAAGTAACATAAAATATTTTATTTTCTGTCTCCTCCTCCTCCTCTCTTGAAGTAAATTGAATTATATGTACAAACTTACTATTCTCATGCAGTTGTTCCCTAATTATCACATTATTCAACACTTTATTCTTTGCTTCATTAAGAATAGATCTAGAATACCTTCTGGCCAATAATCTCTCCTCTACTTCAGCCAGAGATTTCTCTTTAGAAGCCATCTCAGAAGTGTTTATCCATACTCTTCTAAATTCACCATAAGGCAATGACTTAATGAGATGTTCAGGGTGCATGCTGGAAGCATGCAAACAATTATTCACAGCAGTACTCTTCCTAAATGGAACATATTGGATAACTCCATCTCGTTCACAAAAAACTGGACATCCAGAAAACTAATGGTACTGAAGTCTGTGTGACAACTAAACCGTAAAACTATGACTGTTAGAATTTAAGTCCCCCACAAATTTCTCAAACTCAGATAGAGGTCCCTTACATATGAAAATCAAATTGTCTATGTATCACCTATACAACATCACCTCCCCCATGTACAAAACAGCATAAGAGGGAGCAAAAAGAGACCCCATAGCAGTGCCCCTTATCTGCAAATAATATTCCTTATTAAAACTAAAATAGTTGTGTGTTAAAGAAAATTCAAGTAACTCCAAAATGTAGGCACTGCAAGGCCCTTCACCCAGTATTGATGCCATAGCTTCAATATCCTTACCTCTTGTAATATTCATATACAAAAGACAAATATCCAAAGTGGCCCAAAAATATTCTTTTATCCACACCATATTCTGCATTAAAACAAAAAGCTCTTGTGTGTTCTTTATGTGGGCTGGTATGGAATTCAAATGCATTTTAAGTAAAGAGACCAATCATCCCCCCACATTTTCCAGGTAAGAACCGATGCCAGCAACAATCTGTCTCCCTGGTGGCCTGCTCACATTCTTGTGAATCTTTGGTATAGCATAAAAATATGGGTCTCGAGCATTGGTAACAAGCAACTTCTTAACAGACTGTGATGAAAGGAACCCCAGTCTTTCCCCCTTCTTTAATAGTTCACTTAACTCAGTTTTAAACTGTGAAAGAAGGTTGTAAGGGAGCTTAACATAAATTCTGTTGTCACACACAAGTTCAGTTACCATGTTCTGGTAGCCAGCTTTGTCCATAATAACCCAGTTACCACCCTTGTCTGCTATCCTAATCTCCTATCTGGCCAATAAGTTTGGAAAATTCCTGCCATTCTTCTTCACTAAAATTAAATTGTTTACATTTAAATTTACTAAATTCTTTTTCAATTTTATTCAACAACAGTTTTTGAAACATAGCAACAACAGGAGACAGTTTATGGGGGCAAAAGGTGTTTTCCACATTAGGTAAACTAGGAATCTTAAGCTGACCATAACCAGTAACAAAAGCAGTGCTACAGTCAATGTTTTCTTCAGTGCTGCAATTAAATACATTTAAACTTTCATCATAGTCATATATAAATACATCTAACAATGAGTCCTCAGCATTTTCAGATATGGATGAAAGATTTCTTTGCATGTTAAAGTATCTCTAGAAAAATACACTTTCAAATGAAGTTTGCAACAGAATGGACTAGCTTCAATAAGTACATTAGCAAGAGAGGGACATTTAGTGGAAACAAACTTATCTCCCTTTAACAACACACCAATTACTGTCATAAAGTGCTAAATTTTCTAAATTAACAATTTTTAAACAACCAACATTACTACCTTGAATTTCATTGAGTCCATTATCAACAATTTATGAAGATACATATTGCAAATTTCCAAAAATTAATGTTTCCCTTTCTTTTTTTGTTTGCTGCCTGTATTCCCATTGTTGCTGCTGTGCTGAAAACCCTGAGAGCCCTGCGTTGAACCCAATTGGTTCTCCTGACCAGCTGATCCTGCACTAGGCAGCATCTCAAAAGAGATATTCTTTTTTTACGATGTTTCAGCTGAAGAATATGAAGAATCATGACTAGATGACAAAAAATGTTCTTTCTATTTTGTGACATTCCCTTACAAGGGAATTGGTGAACTGAATACACAGAACCATTGGCAAAGTCATTTATGTCCCTATCTAGTTTTTTTCTTCTTTCTGCCAATCATTTTAGCTTCCACTTTATTCAGTTTTTGTTTAATTTCAAGAAATTGTGTGATAAAAGAGGGCTCAGAAATTTGTTGTTTTAGTCAGCTCTCTAGGCTAGTAATCTCTTGCTGAACTTGTTTTAAAGTATGCAAGTTGCTTTTCACTAGGATTTTTAATCAGCCCAAAGTGCATTGTAATGAAACCTCACATCATTCTAGCAATAAATCTTGTTCTGCCTCTGTAAATCCTCCAGCTGGAAGTCAGTCTATACGTAGAACTCTGGGAGTTATATTTGAAGCCAAATATTTCTCTAGCAGTTTAGTGCCATAAAAAATATTAATTTCTTTTACCATCAGTCTCTCCAGTTGTTCAAACTTCAGTGACTGGTCATTATAACCTGTAGAGCTCCATGGATCAGCTCCAATCAACTGGGATTCTTTCTCCTTAAGTAGTTCCATGAACAAACTATTTGTTGCAGCTTCCATAGTAACACCAGTCACCAATAACTGGTAACACCAACAGTGCCACACTATAAACACTTATCAAAAACAAAGAAAAAACACAAAACCTAATAAATCCAAAAGGCATACACAGATTTGGAGTACCAAACAGCTTTAATCATGGTACCTCGGCATTTTGCTTTCAAGGGTTATCAACATATCAAATTCTAAAGCTTAAATATACTAAACAATTAAACAATTGTTGCAGTTTAGAACTGATGTTTTTGAACTTGAGAACATTAAAAGATTTATTTTAAAGAAGAATGTAAAATGAATATAAGAGTTTGATAAGAGTATCAACTAAGGAGTCGGGAGGTCTTGATGGATTTAAAAATTAAAGTAACAAGTGTGTTCATTTAAAAAAATGCAATCTCAACATTCCAGCAGGGGAGCACTGTGTTATGCCTTTAAACCAAAGTATGTTATTTATGTAGTCATTCCAGTTATCTAATAAGTGATTGCCTTAAGAAAAAATGTGTTCAATGTAATGAGAGCTGTCTTAAGAGAAGACGCGATCAATGTAGTGACAGGGGATATCCTAAATAGAATTGCAAACTATGTCACATGACATGGAAGTTTAGAACTTTACTGGTTTGACTAGGTGACAGAATAACTCAGTAAAAAGCCTTTAAATGCTGAACCTGTTAATGACATTGAGACAGAACAGGAGCATGTAGCACAAATCTGAGTAAGTTGAGTACACTATAATACCAACATAACCAAATAAGAAGCAAGAATGGGAAACTGTTATGATGCAAGGGTTGCAAGACATTGAATTAAATATTAAATCTGAGGTGTTAGAAACTGAAGAGGAACTGCAACATAGCACCCGAGAAGAAAAATCAAAAACAAAGCAGTTCTAATCATAAGCTTGCAAAGAAGAGAGAAGGAAAGCACAGATTAAAACAGATGTGAAAGGAAAGAAAAAGTAGACAGTGTCAAAACTACCTCTTTAAATGCTATTAGTGTAAATAATTTCTGAGATTTATGGCAATTTCAAAATGGCTCAAACAATAACAAGAGATAAAATATGTTTGCTGGATGCCATATTATTTCTGATGGACATTGTTTGACTGTGTTAGGGAGAAACACTGGTTTGATCTCTAAGAAAAGAATAATGCTGAGCAACAGTAGTTTTATGACAGTATAAGAAGATGGTCACAACTAGAGCTGAATCAGGATAATACTATATTGGATGGTAATATAAAAATGGACGTGTTTCATGTTAATTTACACACATGGACATAGTATATTTTTGGGAGGATAAAGGCTTATATAACAATGAATGTGCATGTTAAATGGGTGGTGTTTTTTAATTTGAACCAGAAGAAGAAAGAAAGAAGATAAACCTGGGTAAGCTCTGAAAGAATATTTGGAAGTATGTAAAATATGACAGTTAAAGGTGAGGCAAGGAAGGAAATATACATTAATGGAAGTATAAAATCTGAGATAAATTACTTTGTCTTTTCAAATTACTAAAGGGATATCACTATGGTCATGCAGATTGCCGGATTTTAAGATCTTCTGGCTATATGGGAGGAATTTGGGGGCACAACAAAGATAAAGTAAGTATAGACATGGAAATTAAAAAGATTAAATATACAGAAGGAGAATGGTTTAAGAAACTGAAAGAAGAAATGTGGAAACAACGTAAAGATATGTGGGCTTGTTACAAAAATTAGTTAAATGGTGGCCAAGTTTAAAAAAAATATAAGATGCTGTATATTAAGTGGGACAAAACTTTGTATAAATTTGATAAGGAATACAAGAACGTAATGCACAGATGCAATTACAAAACACAAAAAGCAAAACAGGTAAGGAACTATTTCAATTAGAAAGATAAAAATAGTTTTAAAAAGTTGAAAAACAGAATGGAGATAAAAAGTTATCAAGAAAAGGTAGAAATGGGGTAAATAATTATTTATTCTGTAATATCAGTAAAAGAGAAATGAGGAGTTAATGGACAAATAAGTGGTACAGTCAGGAAGAAATCCAGGAAATGATATAATGATGTTAGAGAAGTTTGTAGAAAGGCTAATAGGATACGATGTACACTGAAACCAGTAAGTCAAAAAGATTACAAAGAATGAGAAGGGAGATATGGGGAAAATGCAAAGACAAACATTGATATAACTGTGAAATTGTTTGGTAAGGAAAATACATATGAGATGGATGTTGATTTATGACTTTTGGAGAGATGCTGGGAAAGATTATTTATAAAAGCATTAGTGGATGGTACACAGAGGTGGGGAAATACAGGAAAATAGCAGGGGATTCATAAAGGTTAACACAAGGTATATAGTGTACAGTTTGAGGTAACTTTTCTAAATTCAAAAACAGTCCTACCACAATGTCGTTGATATGTATTCATTCAGAAAAGATTTCACAACACATTGTGGTAACCTTTATGAATCCACCTCTACTGCTCTTATATGCCTGAGAAATGTAAGTGAAGCATTTTAGCATATCTTATAGTTTGTATGCTATAATGCTTCACTTACATTTCTCAGGCACATAAGAGTGGTAGAGGTGGAAACATGCAGATTACATCCACCTGAGCTACCACCAGCTCAGGTAGATGGGGTTTCACTTTAATGTTTCATCTGAAGGATGACACTCAGGAGAGCAGCACCACCCCTATGCTGCACTGCAGTGTCAGCAACTGATCTACCTGGTGTGAGAATAGAACCTACAGTCTTCTGCCCCAAAGGTGAGTGTGCTACCTGTTATGGCCCTCACACTGTTAGACATCTAGTGTCTGTGGTTATGGTGCCAACAGTTTTAACATTTGCTAATGTACTTTCAATAAAAAAAAATAGATGAAGGAAACAATATATACTGCAGAAAGTATTGAGTGAAACTGGGTTGGGTATTAATAAGGAGAAATGTAAAGGTCTGAATGATACTGAAAATAAGTTGTATTTACTTCACTAGAAAGGAAATAGTTTTAGGTATAACACTGGGAAAACTTATAAAATCCATATGTGGAGGGTATTTAAAGTTTATCAAAATAAATTATACTTCCTAAACTCATTTCTATTTTATTATTTTTTCTGTGGGGGGATCAAGTAAGCCTAATAAAGTGACTTACAATTTTCAGTGAGAAGCAAAATATTGGAATGGGACTGAAAAACTATTTTTACTTATTTGTTTATTTAATGTATTTGTTTAGCAGGGTAGGAGATTAAGCAAAACATTATTTATTTATTTACTTACATACTAGTCTTTAGCGTTGCCACCCCTCCGTTTTTTTTCCGGAGTGCCCGGAAATCAGTAGGGCACTCCGGTTCTCCGGTTCTAGTAATCGGAGTCCGGAAATAGCGACGTCAGGCTCGTCAGCGCATATTAAAAAAAAAAAAAAAAAAAAACATTCCCGTGACCCGTCTTGGACACTCGTTGATTGGCTGCTTGCTGCAGACGAGGCTCGTGCAGCAAGCAGCCAATCAACACGTTTAGTTAGTAGTCAAAGCCTTGCAAAGCCCGCGAAAATTTAAGAATATAAAGCGGTGCTTCAGTATACGTTTTTTACCTTTTACTTTTGTAGTACAAAGGGTGCTGCTTCTTAAGATCTGAAATTCTTGCTTGGAGCCTTGGACATCGTCTTCAGTGGATTGCCTGCTGCCTGGAAGCCCTGCCTGGAAGCCCTGCCTGGAAGCCCTGCCTGGAAGCCCTGCCTGCTTGGAAGCCCTGCCTGCTTGGAAGCCCTGCCTGCTGCCTGGAAGCCCTGCCTGGAAGCCCTGCTGCCTGCAAGGATTGCCTTAGCCCTGCTGCTTGCCTTGCTTGCTGGAGGAGAAGTGCTGTGGACTGGGTGGTGGTGTGTTCCCCTGCTTGCTGGCCCTTTAGCTGCCTGTTCTGTTCTGCTGCTGAGAGCTTGTTTTAGTAGCCCTGCTGCTGATTTTTCTGGAGGTAAGTGGATTTTTTTTTAATGGTTTAATTCTTTGGAATTAAGGTAGATTTTCAAAGATTAGTGTGACAAGGGGAATGAAATATTGCCAGCACAGTTACTAGTGAATTTTTTAAATATTAAATTTATATTAATTCACTAGCTGTGCTGGCACTATCTCATTCATTGATGGTGACAAGATGTGTGTAACTATCTAGATGTTCAACATGTGGTGATTAACTAGAACAGTTTCTAATCTGGTTTTGGACTTGGTTGCAGTGAATGTATAATGACTTCATGATTTGTATAAGATGCTTGGACTGTAGATCTGTCTTTCTAGTCTGTCATCACCGTGATGTTTACCTTGACCTGTGTTTCTTCCTAGGGTGTCTTTCTAGGGTGTACAGTCTTCGTAGTATAGTGAGGCTTAAATGTAGCTTTTTTGTCTAGTTTGTCATCACAACTACAACTGTTTACCTTTTATCTGTGTTTTCTAGGGTATACCGTCTATACCAAAGCTTAGCTCATTTGATGTTACAGTGAATATATGATTACATGATTTGTATAAGATGCTTGGACTGTAGATCTGTCTTTCTAGTCTGTCGCACATTTTTCTACTTATTGGTAACTGTATGTGATATTAAAGACTTATGCTGAAGGGTGGAGTAAAGGGGTGTGGCTATTAAAAGGAATGGGTGTGGCTTGATTGTGCATGGGGCGGGGCTTGTTTGTCAGGAAATGGCACAGTAGAAAGGTGGCAACCCTACTAGTCTTTGATTACCATGAAAGTCCAATTGGGTAAAGCCTGTTTTCAGCAGAGGCCTGAGGAGAAAAGCTCAACATTACATATTTTTTCAAAGGCAATTATCATGAGCTAGAAAAACCAAAAATGAACCAGCACTGGAAGAAAAAGGCTGAATGCTTTAATTAAGCAACATCAATCTTAAAGTACCAACAACTTGCAAACCGGTTTTGGCTATAATTTTAGCCTTCATCAGTGCATCAAAAAACAAAACAAATGGTGCATCTTGGTTCCTGCTTATATAGCCAAGAGTTTTAAAGCTATACACACATGCAGTTGAACTTAGTAATATAAAGACTGTTTTGTAAATATACAAAACAACCAAAATTTCATTAATAAATGTAAAACTAGATTGGCATGAAAAATTACACATTTTCATTTAAACCTGGTTTAAATAGAGCCCCCAACCTAGTAATCCATGCAAACTCCATATTATTAAGTTTCTCATGCCATCCAGTTTTAAGAGTTCTGTGCATGTTGATTTTGTCAATAATGGTAAATTTAAATTGAGCAGTTTTGTGGATGGTAGTGTGTTTATACAAAGCATTAGACATTTTACAAGTTCTAATAGCACTAAGATGTTCACTTATACGAAACCTGAGGGGTCTAGATGTTTGACCCACGTAAAATGAAAAACATGTGCATGTGGCCAAATAGATGACCCAATCAGTGCTGCAGTTACCAAAAATAATTATCTGGTATATCTTAGCAGTATTCCTGCTAGGGAATTCCATGGTTTTATTGATATGTCTGCATGCACTTCAATGGCCACAAGGAAAACAGCCCCTTAATGGGTCACCAAATAATGTAGTCTGGATGGTTATTGGAGGATTGTGCCTTTTATAATGTGTAAAATAAGAATTAATTGTTCTTCCTCTGTGGTATGAAAAGAGACATATTTCAGATAATATTTCATTGAGATGTTCATGGGCCCTCAAAATCTCCCAATGGTTATCAATTATCTGTCTGAATAGGGATGTATTGCTGCCAAAGGTAGTTAAAAATCTAATGGGTTGATCTGTGTTGGATTCAATGACTGAATGTTTGTATTGCAATAATTCAGACCTTGATATACCTCTCACATGATTCCTAGTTTGAATGATACGAGATTTGTTATATCCCCTATTTACGAACCTATCCGCCAATTCTGTTTCACATATAGAATGGGAATCTACAGATGAACAAATATGCTTCATACGTAAAAATTGTGATTTGGGGATGTTGTTGATGATGTGGCAGGGATGATGACTGGCAGCATGTAGAAGTGTATTATACTGTGGAAATTTTCTGTAAATGCGGGTGGCCAAAGTGTGGTCATTCTGTCTAGAAACAGCGACATCCAAAAACACTATTTCCTGATATTCAGTGGTTAAAGTAAACTGAATACCCCACGTGTTACTGTTTAAATATGACACAAATTCCTCTGCCATATTCAAATCACCCTGCCACACCATCCAACAATCATCCAGGTATCTTCTCCAAATGTCTAGTTCTGACATGTAGATATTGTTATGGGAATCATATATATACTGTTCTTCAAATAAACCCATAAATAGATCAGCATATATGGGAGCAAATGATGCTCCCATAGCTGTACCTCTCACTTGCCAGTAGGCTTGCCCTTCAAAATAGAAAATATTCTTTGTCAATACACATTCCGTCAATTGGATCAAGAAGTTGTTAAATCCAGGAGTGTATAACTTAGATCTATCCAACCAAAATGCTACAGCTGATAATCCAGCATCATGTGGGATGCTGGTATAAAGAGAAGCAACATCCAATGTACACAACCACCAGTCCTCATCCAATTGTGTGTCATTGACAATTTTGAGAAATTCCGTTGTATCTTGTAGCCTAGATCTTACCAAGGAGAGTAACGGTTTTAGATAGAATGTAAGAAAGACAGATAAAGGTTCAGTAAGTGATCCATTGCCTGATACAATAGGTCTACCAGGAGGATTTGTAGAATGTTTATGAATCTTTGGGAGGAAATATAGATATTGAGCACTCGGGTCAGACACCTTTAACTGTTTGCATATGTGGTTATCAATAATGCCCTCCTCAGTAGCTAAGTCCAGAAATGAGTCAATGTGTGTCTTGAAGTTAGGTGTAGGATCCACCACAAGATGGATATAAAACCTAGCATCAGAGAGTTGTCTATGTGCTTCTGCTTGATACATGGACCAATCCATTACCACAATACCTACCCTTTATCAGCTGGCACAATAACAATATTATGATTTGTACTAAGATCATTTATTGCTTGTCGTTCCTCAGAAGTTAAATTGTGTCTTATGGGTTGATAACCCAAGGAGAAATGTAAGTCCTTGGTGACACATTCCTTGAATATTGCTATGTGCTTATCCATGGGGGGTTGAAAGTTAGATTTTCCAAATTTGAAAACAGTTGATCTTTGAGTTTCAACAGAATCTGAAAAAAATATTTTTAAATTGATCAACTTGCAAAAATCATTGAGTTCATTGATTAATATATGTTCTGGAACAAAAGCTGTCGGCACAAAGTTAAGACCCTTATTCAGTAGTTTATTATGAGCCTCAGATAATTCAAAAGAAGAAATGTTATGCACATTATTTATTGTTTCACAATTTTCTGTAAGAACATTGCCAGACTTTGGGCCCTTTCTTCTATGTTTTCTGCCACCTCTGTGTCTCCTAGATCTAAAGGGTCAACAGATTGTTTCCTTTTGGCAGCTGGGGACTCCTGATTGGAAGGGCAATCATAATCTGTAGCGGAGGATGATTCATCCTCAGATGTGCCACTAACTGTTTGTGTATTCTTTCTTAGTATGGACCTTGGCCTTTTCCCTCTATTGTTGGTTTTAGAACTAAAATCAGTAAATCTTACATTTTTCTGGGTGACAAAGGGTTTACCCTTTTCATAATCCACCATGTCGCGGTTAAATTTGTATGTTTTCATTTTTATCAACTGCTCTTCCAATGAGGCCAAATCCTTGGCCAAATTGGTTAAATGGGTATTATAAAAATCTTCAGACTCATAAACTTGGGCCTCCAAACAATTCTTGTGTATTTCAATAACCTGTAAATCTATCATACGTTCATAATAGGCAATGAGAGTATCCACAAAAAGCACTGAAGCTCTTATATGCCTGAGAAATGTAAGTGAAGCATTTTAGCATATCTTATAGTTTGTATGCTATAATGCTTCACTTACATTTCTCAGGCACATAAGAGTGGTAGAGGTGGAAACATGCAGATTAAAGAGAAAGGAATAAAAATAATATTTCTGACTATAGAGCTAGTATTCAATATATAAGGGGATGAAAATGATATGGTGAATCACAAAGTGACATGCGAAAAGTTAAAGAGATATGGAATAGGGACAAGTTCAGAAATACTTGCACAATAGCTTATAGACATACTATTATTGTTCATTTAATGAATGTGTGGTTTGGTAAGGAAGAAGAAACAATGCAGTGTAAAGCAGGAATGCCTACTAAAATGTATGTTGCTCACTTTACTTATGGATGAGTTGTTTTGAACTCAAATGCAGGATAAACACAAAGGAATTATTTTTCTTTTGTTGACCAAGTTAGTCCCTCTAAAGTAGGCCTGAGGTGGTATTTATACCAATAGGGGAAATTTGGCCAGGGCATCAGGGAACTTTCCCTACTCTTTTTGATAGGTGCTGTGTGACCTTTTTACATCCACCTGAGCTACCACCAGCTCAGGTAGATGGGGTTTCACTTTAATGTTTCATCTGAAGGATGACACTCAGGAGAGCAGCACCACCCCTATGCTGCACTGCAGTGTCAGCAACTGATCTACCTGGTGTGAGAATAGAACCTACAGTCTTCTGCCCCAAAGGTGAGTGTGCTACCTGTTATGGCCCTCACACTGTTAGACATCTAGTGTCTGTGGTTATGGTGCCAACAGTTTTAACATTTGCTAATGTACTTTCAATAAAAAAATAGATGAAGGAAACAATATATACTGCAGAAAGTATTGAGTGAAACTGGGTTGGGTATTAATAAGGAGAAATGTAAAGGTCTGAATGATACTGAAAATAATTTCTACTTCACTAGAAAGGAAATAGTTTTAGGTATAACATTGGGAAAACTTATAAAATCCATATGTGGAGGGTATTTAAAGTTTATCAAAATAAATTATACTTCCTAAACTCATTTCTATTTTATTACTTTTTTTGTGGGGGGATCAAGTAAGCCTAATAAAGTGACTTACAACTTTCAGTGAGAAGCAAAATATTGGAATGGGACTGAAAACTATTTTTACTTATTTGTTTATTTAATGTATTTGTTTAGCAGGGTAGGAGATTAAGCAAAAACATTATTTATTTATTTATTTACTTACATACTAGTCTTTGATTACCATGAAAGTCCAATTGGGTAAAGCCTGTTTTCAGCAGAGGCCTGGGGAGAAAAGCTCAACATTACATATTTTTTTAAAGGCGATTATCATCAGCTAACAACATTGTCCACTACAAAATGCTGAGCTATGGATAATTTAACCCCAGGATTCAATAAACCTTACACGGAGTGTAAGAATAGTGCAGCTGTTCCTGCAAAGAATATGGCCACTGAGCAATCCAGTAAACTAGCCTGGGGACATGCACGAACCTGGCAGCACTATTCCCGCATGGACACCACTGAATAATGCTAATTACCTCATTTGCTGGTGAAAACCATGCAAATGAGGTGAATTAGTGATTCAGTAAACAGGAAGGCATCCATGCAGGAATAGTGTGAGGTACAGAAATGTACATTTCTGCCAAAATCAAAATGGAGGCATGACAGCTCAAAGTAAAACATATATTATACTCCTTAGGCATGCTAATGGCCAAATATATTACCAATGGCATGGAAAAGTTTTGCAAAATTATAAAAATAAAAGTTTTTTTTTTTTGGCCAATCATGGCCATTTAAGCGTAGGGCAGCGGCGCGCAAATGGGATTGTGCAGAAAATTAAAAAAAAATGTGAAAAGGCAATTTTAAGTGAAATCTGCATTTTGCCATTATAGTTTATGGCATGCAGAATCAAAACAATAACAGGTAACACTAGGTGCTAAGGTGGAAGGTTATGGTGTAGTAGTGTAACCAGGGACTAAGGCAGTGGGGTATGCAAATAAGCAAATTTTACTGAATCACTAAAGGGGAGACCATTCTCTGGCTGCACCTAACCGTGTAGGAGCTATAAGGCAGTGGTGTAAGGAGAAGCAGCTGACATGAAAAAGGGGTGTGTCATGCTTGGTGTAAGCACATTGGAGCTCCACAGCTCCCAGTTGAGCTTAGCTAAGCACAGCTAAGCAAGGGATTGTGTCTCAGGCTGTACTGACTTATTCCATGAAGTGAAGAGAGTGTTCATGTCCAGGGGAGGGCCATGTCTGCTTCAAAGTTTTTACTTTATCGAAACTGGTTTGCGCAGAATATACTGGGTCTAAAACAAAATAAAAAAAAATGGAAATAGCAGGACTGTTTACATTTGGGCACCGGGTTTGAGCTGCACACCTTGGGCTTTAAAAGGGGGCAGAAATGGGAAGGGAAAAAGAAAAAAAGGCAAATAGAAGAATAAAAGCAATCAAGTACTAATAAAATAGTGTTATGGGACAAGACCAGCTTATTAAAAATGTATATTAATTTCAGTTTATTAATGATGCTATAATATGATTGTTAAAAAAAGCAAATCAAATTTGTCTGCAGGCCTGGGAAAAATATAGCTTCGTAAGCCACAGTATTACTGTTTGTTTTAAACTGCATTCTTTTAGTATGTAATAAGAGAGAATAGTACATGTTGCATGAAGTGAGGCATGTAGTTATTACAAAAAGGAATTTGCTAGTCTGACTCCTCCAGGCTAGGAGTGCATTGTTGCTAGGGTAGGTTTGAAACATCCAAGGTCAGAAACAAGACACCTTGGAAGCAGGTGGATCATGTATAGGAAGGTATTCACGTGAAGTCTGAGGCAAAAATCATGAGGGATGAGGACATTTGCAAAGTTTTCTGTAGGACACAGTCATTATAACATAATGAAATTGCATGAGCAGTTTGATAGGAAAATGTATAAAATTATGTATGTAAAGGGAGAATGCTTCATCAAGAGCTGTGAAGACTGACTCCCAGCACTGTAAAAATAAGATTTCTGTTTGCACATCCTGAAGTGTTGTTCCTGACTAAAGGCATATAAGGTAAATTCGTAATGTTATTTATTTATGACTTTAACAATTTGGTGCCGTTCTCTGGATATGAACTTTGGTATTGCTGCAGGGCAGTTCTGGAATAGGGCCCATCACAGATTCCACATTGCTTTGTATGTAATAGTCAGAGACTCAGATGTGCAGCTATTCAGGGTGTGCAAACATACTAGCCTTGGCAGGGAAATTGTTTTGTAAGGGGAAAAGTGTTGGTTTGGGGTTTTTTCTTCTTTTTATTAGACAATTTTAGCAAATGTAAGTGCATGACTATGTTTGTAGTATAACTTCATGACTGTGTTTGTAGTATAAGTGCATGACTGTGTTTTTGTTTGACTGAGTGGTTGTAAGATATACAAGTAATAGTGGGAGGACCCCACAGTTAATGAGTATAGTAAATGTATGTGCACATACAGTAAAGGACAAATCAACACAAGGAGGTGCCTTGTGTCGAGGGCCGTACCCTCAGGATTGCAAGGTAAGAAGTATGAGAGATGTTTTTATTCTGTCAATGTATGAATGTATGAAAGAAAGAAAAGAACAATTTAAAAGCTAAAAATAAAGTTAAAACAAGGTCATGAGCCCACTGCATGATTGGGATATAGACTGTAAAGTTAAAACAAGTTCATGAGCCCACAGCATGATTGGGACGTAGACTATACAAGTTTATGAGCCCATAGCATGATTGGGATGCAGACTATATACTGTTAAAACAAATTCATGAGCCTACGGCATGATAAGACATAGAGATATGCGTTGTTAAAATAAATTCATGAGCCCAAAAGCATGCTGGGACATAACAGTGTGATTGTGAGAAAGTACCGACAGAGGGTCCAAAAGAGTGGTCAGTTCTGGATACAGTACCTATCCGCCCCGTTATCCTGACCACATTGCTGGAGCTGTAACTTTTGAGCTCGTGCAGGGATGAAAGCAAGTGGGTGCTGTGGGAAAAGGCTGTTAGAAACCTCTCCTCTTTTGCTGCATGGTGAAAGACTTCCTATCCTTCCCTCCCTGTATGGTGTGTCGATTACTACAGTTATTTTCTGTCTTCAGAATTGCCAGAATCCAGGAGTTGTAAGGAAAGCCTAACATTTTTATTATTACTGATTTATAAAATAAGAAAAATGGGAGCAAAGATAAACAAGCAAGATCAAATCCCTGAAAAGGGAACAACTGCATATTTTATGTATTTTAATTATAGGAAGGAAAGTTGTAAATATCTGTATGACTAGTTTCTTTCAGCTTACAAAAAAGCATAGAGAGACCAGCATACAATGGCACCAAATAATACTTTAATAAAAGTATTCTTTAAAAAACAAATAGGTTTCAGCTGAATCAATACAAAGCCTTCATCAGTGTGAAAAAAGTGACAAATAAAGAAATACTTAAATACAAAAAGAAATAGACATGTAATCAATTAAAGATGCTCATTAAGTCCTGATTTAAACAGACCTCCTAACTTAACAATAGTACAGTTGTGTACCTACCATAAATATAGATGTTCGAGTGTATTCACTGTTGCAGTCATTACACTTGGGTTATCCTGCTGGCAGGCTACCCGCAGTCGGCCTGAATTCCAAAGTCCTGGTCCGGCGTCGGTTGCTGTCACCTCTTCCCTGACGTCAGTGCACCAGAGGTATAAAAGATGCAGCTGATGCCATTTTTTTCAGTTTTTCTTGCCCCAGATGTCAGGTGCCCCTAAAAGGGTAGGCTAAAAATTCTGCTTATAAAAAAGCATGCACTAACATAAACATTACCTTCATCTACAAGCAAATACACCACATAGGTTGTATAGAATAGAGAAGTACAAATAAGTCCCAGCAATGACAAGGGGATGGTGGGAGGGTAACCTGGACTGCAACAGTGAATACACGCAAACATCTACATTTATGGTAGGTACACAACTGTACTATGTTCATCGTGTTTCACTGTTGCAGTCATTACACTTGGGTTGAATCCCAAAGCTGAGGTTGGGTGGCTGGGCCTAAATAGACTTAGGAGTGGCTATGAGGCCCTGCAGAACTGCAGTGGCAAAGCCTGCTCTGGATTTAGAGGTAAGTGGTAGTGCTTTGTAAAAGTGTGCACTGAAGTCCAAGTTGCAGCCTCCAAAATATCCTTGGTTGGTACTCCTCTGAGGAAGGCTGCTGAAATGGCTGCTGCACTGGTTGAATGTGGCCTAATGCCATTAGGCACTGATTTGCTATGGTGTGAATAGCAGAAATGAATGCAGTGGCCTATCCATTTTGAAATAGTCTGCTTTGAAATAGCCTTTCCTTGCGATCCTGCAGCATATGCCACTAAAAGTTGCACAGTCTTTCTGAAAGCTTTAGTTTTGTCCAAGTAGAAGCATAGCTGTCTGTGTATGTCCAAAGAATGCAGAAGTCTCTCCCTTTTATTCTGTGGGTTTGAATAAAAGGTATGCAAATGAATGGTTTGGTTAAGAGCCACACTGGACACTACCTTAGGCATAAATGTTGGGTTTGTCCTTAGAGAAACCCTGTCCGGATGGAAAATAATAAAAGGTTCCACAGCCATTAATGCCTGTAACTCTAAGACTCTTCTTGCTGAAGTTATTGCTAGGAGCAGAGTTGTTTTCCATGTTAAGAATTTTATTTCAGCTGTATTGGCTGGCTCAAAAGGAGGCAGTGTGAGTTTTTCAAAGACAAAATTGAGGTCCCATGCAGGTATTGGTGCTCTCCTTGGAGGTCTTATGTTTTTGGCCCCTCTGAGGTACTGCCTTAGCAGTGAATGTGAAAAAATAGGTGGGTCTGTATTGTAATGTGCAGAAATGGCAGAGGCATGGATCTTAATTGATGAGAAGGATAGGTCTTTGTCCAGCATCTCAGTTAGGTATTATAAAATCTGAGGAATATTTAGTACAAGCGTGTCAATTCCTTGTGCCTGGTTCCAAGCACAGAATCTCTTCCATTTTTCTGCATAAGATTTTCTGGTGCTGGGCCTCTTGGCCTCCAAAATAACATCCATAACTGCTTTAGAGAGAGGTGTGTTCTGAGTAGTTATATTATCTGCCAAGCAGCCAGATTTAATGTTCTGAGTTGGCTGTGCAGGATCCGATTGTTTTGTTGGGTTAGTAGATGAGGAATTTGAGGTAAAGTCCAGGCTAGGCCTTGAGAAAAGCTCTTTCGTATTGCATACCAGTGCTGGCGTGGCCAGTCTGGGGCAATCAATATAATTTTTGGCTTCTCTTGTCTGACCTTTAGGAGTATCTTGGGGAGGAAAGGCATATACTGTAAGGGTTTTCCAGCTGAATGATAGAGCATCCACTTTCCATGCTTGTTTGTGACAAGTCCTTGTGCAGAATCTCTGTAGTTGTCAGTTGTGAGGGAAGGCAAACAGATCTATGTCTGGGCATCCCCATTTCCTTGTTATCATGCTGAAGACTTGTGGATCTAGTTTCCACTCATGAGGGTCCATGAGGTTTCTGCTTAGTTCGTCTGTTGGAGTATTTGTCTTTCCTGGCAGGAATTGTGCTTGCAGGTGCACTTGATAAGTCAATGCTGTGTTCCACAAAGTCATGGCTTGTCTGCAGAGGGGATAGGAATGTGTGCCTCCTTGCTTGTTTATGTACCACATGACTGTAGTATTGTCTATCTTTATCAGCAGTTGTCCTGGATGGAGTAGATCCTTGAAGGCTGTCAGGGCATTCTGTACAGCTAGCATCTCTTTTTGATTGATATGAAGATGCATTTGGCTTGTGGGCCATATGCCCTGAATACATTTTTCTGCCATGTGGGCCCCTCAGGCATAATCTGATGCATCTGTTGTTACTGTCTGCCTGGCTGTGGGTACAGTGAATGGCTTTCCCTTGTTGTGGTGACAGGCCTATGCCCACCATCGAAACTCCTGTTGTAGGCAGGGAATGAGTGTAATTAATGTTTCCAGGCTGTGGCAATGTTGAGTCCAAACACTTTTTAGATACCATTGTAGCTTCCTCATATGCAGTCTTGCATATGGAATTAGCAGAATGCAGGATGCCATGAAGCCGAAAGCCTGCAGATTTTTTTCTTGCAGATAACTGGGTCTTTGTTGCCATCTTTTCGAAGTAAGAAGTCAGTTGCCTTTGTTTGTCTGGTGTGAGATAAGCCATCTGGGCAGTTGTATTTAAGCTTGCACCCAGGAATATTATCTCTTGAGAGGGTACTAGTTTTGATTTATTTTCGTTTACTACGTATCCTAGGCAAATTAGTAATCTTTTGTACAAATGCCAGATGCTTCAGTAGAATGTCTTTGTTCTCTGCTTGAATAAGGCAGTTGTCCAAGTACGGATATATTTGAATTCCTCTTTCTCTGCAAAATGCAATTACTGGTGCCAGGCATTTTGTGAAGACCCTGGGCACAGTAGATAAGCCAAAGGGCAGTGCAGAGAATTGGTAGTGCATTGAGCCAGCTATGAATCTGAGGTATCTTCTGCAAGATTGTCTGATTTGGACATGCAGGTATGCCTCTTTGAGGTCCAAAGTTACAAGCCAAGCCTTCTTGCCCAGCATGGGCAGAAGCTGCTGCAGAGTCAACATTTTGAATTTCGGAACGTCCAGAAAAGTGTTTAGAATAGACAGGTCCAGTATTGGTCTCCAGGCTTTGTCCTTTCTGGGTACCAAGAAAAGTCTTGAGTAAAATCCTTGTCCCTGCTCTTGCTGTGGCACTCGCTGAATAGCCCTCATGTCCATGACAGATGAAACTTGCTTTTGAGCCTCTGCCCATTGATTGTGTGGCAGGTCTGGCATACCTTTTGTCTTTGGAAGGGTGTGAAAGTGGAACCTGTAGCCCTGAGAGACTATATTCAAGACCCATTTGTCCTGGGTGATCATGTGTCAATTTTGCGAAAAAAAGTGCTAGCTTTGCCCCTAAGGGTGCTGCCAAATAATAACTGCTTGGCATTGGCAGAGGAAAGTCATTGGGACTGTTTCCTATATGGCTGAGATTTGTCTTCTCTGCTTTTGGAGGTAGAAGCACCCCATTGTTTAGGCCTGTATGAGCCTTGGGGCTGAGGTCTGCCTCTAGGGCATCTGTATCTGCTTCTTTGTGGCCTGTCTGACACTGAAAGGACCAATTCTTAGAAGGTGGCTGTACCTGTAAGAAATCCTTTACTGTCTGCATAGATTTCACTTTATCCTCCATTTTCTTCAACACCTCTTCAGCCTTAACACCAAACAAAGTATTATGCTGTAATGGAGCATCTAATAATTTAGCTTTAACATGATCAGGCAGATTCTGTTCCTTTAACCAAGCATGCCTTCTGATGACAGAACCTGTAACAGCGGCCCTGCATGAGGCCTCCAGTGACTCAAAACCACATTGCAAAGTATGCTTTCCCACTTGTTCAGCTGCATGCAATAAATCCTGCATTTCCTTGTTTTCAGAACATTCAGAATTTGTCAACATTTTCTGTTTGAGCAGTAACATTAAGTATTGTTGATATTTAAGCATGTGAAACTGACAATTTAAAGCCCTTAAAGCCAAGGTAGCAGAAGTGTAAACTTTTTTGCCCCATCTGTCCAGTGCCCTAGAATCCCTATCAGAGGGGACAGGTTTTTTTGCAGTGGAAGCCTTGACCCCTTTGGGACCCTGAGATATAGTTTCTGGGTCAGCAGCAGGGTTTTTATATAGAAATTTATGAGAATCTGGAACCCTGTAGTATCTGTCTGGCTTAACTGGTGCAGGGGGTAAAGAGACAGGAGACAGGCCAGACTCTGAAAATACATAATCTACAATGTCTAGAACAGGTGGAATAGCAAGAGGTCTGTGCTGAGGCAGTAAAAGAAAGTCTCTGAACCTTTTCCTAGATTCTGAGTAATCTTGGCTCTCCCAGTGAAAATGCTCCCTCATGGTATGCAGGGTTTCCCCAAAAGAATAATCCTCAGGAGGAGAGGCTGAAGGGATGGATTCTTCAGCATCAGAATACTCATAGGGAGGAAGAGAGTATCCCTGTTCTGAAGAGGAGTCAGAGGAAATGGAAACCTGATCAGAAGAATCAAATTCTGTGTCTTGCCTAGGCCTCTTATCAGGAGGGGGATGGGAACCCCTGATCAAAGTAATTAGGTCTTCGGCCATTTTAAGCATCTGTTTCTTAGGCATGGAAGTCTGTCCAGGAGAATGCTGTACTTGTTTCTTTGTCTTTAAAGCTGTTTTAGTCTTTGCTTTGGAAGCTGAGGTTGGCTTGACATATAACTGTGTAGGTCTGAAAACACCCTCAGAAGCCGATGCCTGCTCAGCGGCTCCGGACCCATGTGAGGGAATAGTTTCTGAGTGTCCAATACCTTGAGTATCCAGAGGCCAAGTTGTCTCCACGTGGGAGTCGGAAGCGGCCTGTGGCTCTGAGGTAGCGGGCGTCAGGGGCTGCGAAAGCGCCTCACTGAGAACCGGCGAACTGGTGACTGGCCTAGCAGAGGCCTCGTCATCGGTTTTGGACCTCGGATGCCTGTCCTTTCCTTTTCCTTGCGCTTTTTATAAACTCCAGTCATTGGCTGTTCCGACGGCATTATATAATTAAACCTTCGGCCAAAGTAATGAAAGGCAAAATTGTACCGACGCTTAATAGTGCATTGGTTAAATCTAGCACAAAACCGACAGCTAGCAATGTCGTGGTCAGGGCCTAGGCAAGGAATACAGTAAGAATGAAAATCCTTATGAGGTATTTGCTTCCCACAAGAAATACAATTGTTAACTTTTTCTGACATCAGTCTGGAGCAAAAAAAAAGTTTCCCCAATGAGGTACTTAGCTTTATTGAAGACTTCGGTTCTGAAATTCGATTTTGAAAATCTCAGGAGTCGGCCAACTGGCACTTGCGAACTGCTTTTGCTTCGGGCACTGCGCGGCAAGAAAGACTGAAGAAAATGGCGTTGGCTGCATCTTTTATACCCCTGGTGCACTGACGTCAGGGAAGAGGCGACAGCAACCGACGCCGGACCAAGACTTTGGAATTTGGGCTGACTGCGGGTAGCCTGCCAGCAGGATAACCCAAGTGTAATGACTGCAACAGTAAAACACGATGAACATCCATTTTTTCTCCATAGTATTCAACAATTCATGCCAACACAATTTGTTATTCCTGGGTCTCATAATTTTATCAATAATAGTAAAAGTAAAATATGCATTTTTATGTGACAGGGTGTGCTTATAAAGGGCATTAGTTTCTTTGTGGTGTTTTATCTCATTGAGATGTTCTGATATCCTAAATTTCAAAGGTCTGAAAGTTTGACCTATGTAGAAAGCTGAGCAGCTACAATTAGCCAAATAAATCACCCAATCGGAAGTACAATTGGCAAAAAAATCTAATATCAAAGACTTGAGGGCAAGGGCGCCCGCAGGCAGGTGCAAGGGGGTGCACTTGCACCCCCCTGGAATCGGCTGGCCATGAGATTAATTTTTTTTTTTTTTTAATTAGAAGTAAATTAACGGCGTTCTTCTTTAAGAACTCCCTTTGCGTCCGGTCATACAAATGGAGGTGCTTGCGACCTGTTTTCGTCTTTTCCATATGTGCAGATGATTTACGTCTTTATCTTCCGCATTCGCGCGTGAAATTTGAATTCTAGATGGGCGCCAGCAGAGATGCCGTGTTGTGTCCAGGAAGAGGGTATTGCCATTAAAATCGGAGCAAGCAAACTGTTTCAGGAGCAGAGAGGGATTCCACAAAGGTACAGGGGCGGCCCGTGCTATCGGGCTGCCGGACTGCAGCCCCCTCAACAACAAAAAAAAAAAGAAAAAAAAAATTTGCGCATGCGCAGTAGTCCAGTCTACTGCACATGCTCCAGGCAGTCCAGGTAAGGAAACATAGGAGACTTCTGTGCACTTTTAAAGTGCACAGACTTGCTGGGAAAACGCATCGGGGCCGGACTGCAACAGCAGCAGTCAGTGTCGGGACTGTGGATTAGGATCGCAGGAATCTCGCGGGACTATGGATTATTGCACGGGCATTTGGAGTAACGTTATGGAGAATGGGCAGCAAGGACAGGTAAGTGTGTTAATGTTAAGTATTGTTTAGAATGGTAGGGAAGTGTGTGAATGAATGTATGCCTATTTGAATGGACTGGTGTGTGTGTCTGTGTGTAAATGCCCCAGGTGCTCATGGTGGTGTGGTAGGGAATACCTCAGGCTTGAACCCTGTACCCTGTATGCAGGTGTTAAAGACTTGAGTTCCCTACCCACCACCATTTGTAAAAAAATTGCAGATTTTTGCCTCATATTTGATCTGATCTGTTCCTCATAATATCTGTGGTTTGTAAATGTTCCAATGCTTGATATTTGATGGTGTAGTAGTAGCATTGTTGCCTCACAGCTGCAGGTTCTCAGGTTTGATTTTTGGCTGGGGTTCCATCTTTGTGGGGTCTGTATCTTCTCCCTGTGTTTGTGTGGGTTTGCTTTTGTGTCCTCCCATGTTACGAAGACATGTCTGCATTATTTCTTCCTGGGCCTCTGCTGAAAATTGTTTTTTTGTTCCAAGTCAGACTGTCCTGATTAACAAATGTTAAATAAAATTGACAGGCATTTGAATTTCAGACTTCAGGTTTCTGAGTGTTTAATTTCTTACATATTTGATGGTGCAGTGGCAGTATTGTTGCCTCATAGCTACAGGATTTGTGGTTTGATTCTTGGCTGTGGTGCCTTCTTTGTGGATTCTCCATCTTATCTCTGTGTTTGTGTGGATTTGCTCTGGTATCCTGCCATTTTACAAAGACGTGTCTACAGTATTTCTCCCTGGGCCTCTGCTGAAAATTGTTTTTGTTCCATCAGAAGTAAAATTGACAGGCATTTGAATTTCGGACTTCATAGTCTTCAGAAAATACATAGTAAAACAACTTTTTATTCTAGCAATAAATATATAGTAACACAACCTTTTATTATAGCAATTTTTTATGTTTATAAGATGACTATTTGAAATTTTCCCTTATTTTTGGGACTGTAATACCCTGTTAGTGGCTTTGTCCAGGTTTTTTGTGCTAAGGTTGACAGCTATGGCAAGAACTGAATTCACTGAATATGTTTGAGGGCTGTATTCCCTCATTACTGGGTTTGTCCAGGTGTTTTGTGCTAAGGGGTTGACAGCTATGGTGAGAACTGAATTAATTAAATGATAGCCATTTAAGTTTCAGTCTTCCTCTCGTTCACAAAACAGCTGATTTGGCTTAGTGGTATGTTGCTCTTGACTGTTTTGCACAGGGACCTTGTCTGTAAAATTACGATGGTAACACAGCATTTTTCTTTCACAAAGCAGGTGATTTGGCATAGTGTTATGTTCTGACTCTTTTTTGCACAGGGACTTTGGCAGTAAAATGTATGGTGGTACCGTGGTAACACAGCATTTTATTCTAGCAGCTTTCCCAGATTATACAAGCAATGTTTAATGTGTCCCTGGTTTTTGCCCTTTTGACCCACCCCAATAAATTTTGCTTTTTCCAGACTTCTTGTGCTGCGAAGTTGAGATGCAGTTGAGTATTGAGCAGATTTTACAAGGAGCTGAGAGCTGCAGGGGAAGAGAAGTTTAGTGCTAATAGCACAACAGGCTGTGTGCTTGCTTTTGATGCAGAAGGTTGTTGGTTCTACTCCCATAAGGGGTGAATGCTGAAAGTTAAGATACTAATTATGAGCCTGTTATCAGTTTGCCATCCATTTCCTATTGCAATATTACTAGCTTATTTTTAATGTAATTTAGGCAATTTATTCCACAGGGGCATCAGACACTTTATTGTTCGATGAAACCATGAAATGTAAAGGTGATTGCTAGCACCAACCTCTTCATTACAGATTTATTTAACGTGGAATTATTTAGATGACTTTTTTACTACTTCAGAGATTGTGCATATTTACTGATAATGGTGGACTGTAGAATTGTGCATATTTACTGATAATAGTGGACTGTAGAAGTTTGAGTAGACTTTTATGATGGAAATGTTCTGAATTGGACAGTTTTGTTTTATTGTTTACTGGAAAAATGTTCAAAGCAATAGGAATGTGTATCAAAGAGCACATGTATGTTTCATATGCAAGGGGCCTATGATTTGAAAACAGCCCAGAATTCATTTTTATCTGCCACGAGTAAAATGTATTTTCTTTGAATGTGGATTTTAATGTTGTTTCAGTGAATGTGAGTTTCAAGGGCAGAGAAGGTTTAATGCCAAGTTTGTTATGTCTTAGTGTTTGTGCTGTAAAATGCAAAAATAAAACTTTCAAATGAAGTTCAAATCATCATAGAAGTAAATCAGTATGCACATTAGTGTTTATGGTAAATGGAGTGAAATAGCAAATTAATGGATCATTGGAATGGCTGCAGGGAGGCTCCATTCGACCAGGGTTTTGTGAGGGGGAAGGGTAGCAAACTTAGACAGTCCCAGCTGAACCATACCTCCCAACTGTCCAGATTTTCAAAGAATGAATAGATGTTTTGCTTCTTATTTTTGATTTATTCCTCATAAAAAATTGTGGTTTTCTGGCAAATCATTTAGGAATTAAGTCACTAAATAATGACACACCTAGTTTCAGACTTCATAACCTTCAGAAAAATGCATGCTAAAGTAAAACCTGTTCTATCAACTGTCCCAGTTTATAGAAGAGCATTTTTTAGTACTGTTTATATGTTCCCCCCAATATATTTGGCCTTGTCCAGATTTATGTCCCAGTTTATACAAGAGCAATTTTTAGTACTGTTTATATGTTCCCCCAATATATCTGGCCTTGTCCAGATTTACTGCTTTAACAGGTTGAGAGGTACATGCAAATAAATTGCTTTATAGAATTAGGCATAGCCAAACCTCTGAACTGTCCCTGATTTTGACTCAAAATGTTGCTCTTCCCCTAATGATCCCTCCGCAAAATAGCAATTCTGGAAGAAAACATGGAGGGTTTATAATTAAGAAATAACTGTAATAATCAGATTACTTTTATTTCAGAAATGCATGTAGATTATTTTATTTTGTCAGCTGCTCAAGTTAGCAGTACTAATATTAAAGTGTCCCTTCTTTGACAGGTTCCCAGCTGTATTGTGTTGCTATTTTATATTTTTACATCACATTTTTTGGTCCATTTTTCTTAAAATTGTGTTTTTTTGGCAAATTAGTGACAAATAATTAAAGACTGAAGTTAGAAAATAATGACAGACATTTGAATTTCAGATTTCATACCATTCAGAAAATTCATACTAATGCAAGACCTCTATTAGCTTTCTAAGGTTATAAGAGCAATATTTTAAAAATGGTCCTTATTTTTGGGCCTTTGTCCCATTTCTTTGTATGGCTTTGTCCAGATTTCTTGCTCTGAGGTTGAGAGGTATGACAAATGTGTCAGGGCCATCACAAGTCAGCCAGAGACATTTCAAACTGTGACATACTTGTTACACCCCACTCCCCCATGTAGTGACTCTGGATGTGTTGAAGCAAGGCAAGGAGTAGTTATGCAGTGTAAATGTGCAGAGAATCCCACCCATCCAAGGTAGACACAAGTACTAGAGTGGCTTTTCATCTGTCCTTGATTTTTGCAGAATGGTCTGGTTTCTGTCATATTTTTGTACTGTTGATTTATGCTTATTACTCAAAGTGCATGTTGCTCTGTGTTTAAGTAGCAATACTTTAATGACCATCAGGTAAGCTTGGCTGAGATTGCAAGATGCAAGTAAGCTTTAATAAGCATACTGTTAAAGAATTGCCAACATTGAAAGCCTTTCTGTTGCCATGTAGAGAATACTTAACTAGATAATGTATAAGCCTTGGGTATTGAAATGCATATGCCAGTATTTGTAATAAAGGACAGAATTACATTATTTTAAGAGTCTCATTACACTTGGAGACTTACAGTCATCTCTGCAGGCTTTAACCATAAACCGAATGCCAATTGTGTGGTCTATAACCTGTACAGTAATCCTTTTAAGCAATGTATCTTGAGCTTATTTCTTGTTTGCTTTTCATTTTTTACTTTGATCATGTTTTCCCCATGAAACAAGTAGTTGTTAGGCAGCAGGTCTTTTTTGGATAAGGAACATTTTTACAAGTGGGGGCATCAGAGATTTCTACTTTCAGCATGTTACTTTAATAAAGCTGAATATAAATTATAATTAGAACTGCAGTGCAAGAAGTGGTTTGAGTTGAGTGCTGCTTGTTTTTCTTATACTTGATTTTGACTGGCATTCCATTAATGTATTTAAAAAAAAGTAAATTTATTTCTTCATGCCTCACAACCTTTTTTGTTTCCATCTAGATATTAAGCTGTCATGCAGCCAATGCATTGAAATATTTTTATTCTTCTACACTTCATTTTGTCTTGATTGGACTCTCGTGACAACTGTTTGGCACCCAATGCAGTATATTTAGTTTTTGTGGTTTGCTACTACAGGTGTTTGTGTGTGTGGTAGGGAATACCTCAGGCTTGAATCCTGTACCTTGTATGCAGGTTTTAAAGACCTTAATTCCCTACCCACCACCATTTGTGAAAAAAAAAGTGCAGATTTTTGCCTCATGTTTGATCTGATCTGTTCCTCATAATATCTGTGGTTTGTAAATGTCGTAATACTCGATATTTGATGGGGCAGTTGTAGCATTGTTGCCTCACAGCTGCAGGTTCTCAAGTTTGCTTCTTGGCTAGGGTGCCTTCTTTGTGGGGTCTTTATCTTCTCCCTGTGTTTGTGTGGCTTTGCTTTTGTGTCCTCCCATGTTACAAAGACATCTCTGCATTATTTCTTCCTGGGCCTCTGCTGAATTTTTTTTTGTTCCAAGTCAGACTGTCCTGATTAACAAATGTTAAATAAAATTGACAGGCATTTGAATTTCAGACTTCAGGCTTCTGAATGTTTAAGTCTGCATATTTGATGGTGCAGTGGTAGTATTGTTGCCTCACAGCTATAGGTTTTCTGGTTTGATTCTTGGCTGGGGTGCCTTCTGTGTGGAGTCTGCATCTCCTCCCTGTGTTTGTGTGGATTTGCTCTGGTGCCCTGTCATTTTACAAAGACATGCCTGCAGTATTTCTCCCTGGGTCTCTGCTGAAAATTGTTTTTATTCTGTCAGCAGTAAAATTGACAGGCATTTGAATTTCAGACTTCATGTTCTTCAGAAAATACATAGTAACACAACCTTTTATTCTAGCAATTTTCTAAGTTTATAAGATGAATATTTGAAATTTGTCCCTATTTTTGGGACTGCATTCCCTCATTATTGGCTTCGTCCAGGTCTTTTGTGCTAAGGTTGACAGCTATGGCAAGAACTGAATTCACTGAATGTTTGAGGGCTGTATTCCCTCATTACTGGGTTTGTCCAGGTGTTTTGTACTAAGAGGTTGACAGCTATGGTGAGAACTGAATTCACTAAATGATAGCCATTTAAAGGAGAACCGCATGCACAGACTAAAAAAATGTTTATTTCATCATGTTTAGATGTTTCCAATATTTTAACACCACTGTGGGACTCTTTACAAGTTTTTAAATATTTTTATATGTAATTTAAGAGTCTGGCCACATGGGGTCTAGCATCTTGCTGAAAGTTAAACATTTTTGTAAACCTCCATGTATCCCAGAATTCAGTGTTTGTCCTTAACACATTACATCACGCAGCCTTTTTTGTTCAGAAACTTCTGTCACTGCATTCATTTTACATGCATACACAAGGCTTTTTCATTCTGTAAATTTCAACTAAAAAATACTGCTGTTAAATGCCTACTTAAAAAAACTAACTGAGACAAAGCCAAAGAACAGACTTGGAGTCTTTGTTTTACTGCTTCTTCTTTACAGAGATCCTAATTTGCACTCTTTTGTGATGCCAGAGCCATAGCTCATTAGATCATCTCCCCTCCCCCTTCACACTTCCCCTCCCAAGCTGTCAAAGGGCTAAAAGTAATTTGACCTGTTGTTGCTTTGATTGACACCTCACCACAGGGGACTTGACTCATCCAATGTTTCCTAGTTCTAGCCTTTTCTTTCTAACAGTGGGACACTTACTTATGCAGCACCATGGCTTCCTGTCATGAAACAGGGATGCATAGTTCAGAGTATTTGGAAACACGCTTGTAAAATAAAAATACCTACTTTCTCTGGGCTATCCTGTTTGCCTGAAATACACACAATATTTTAAGTGCTGTAAACAGAATAGTTAATGGACAAAAAATACTAATTTGACTTGCTTAAGGTTCAGGTATCATCTGCTTACTCAAATCACTGCTGACTCACTATACGAAGTCTTGTAAAGCCCATGTACACATTTTTGTTTATAGTTTACCATTATGCCAACAGTTACACATGTCTTATTACATGATTTCAACAGGTTTGCTGGTGTGTATTTCTTGATTTTTTACGTGAAAAGTGGCCCAGTGTGTGATCATACCGTGATGAGATCCATGCTGAAAAGCAGTATGTGCAAACAGTAATACATGTAGTACAGCAACAGCATGTTCCATGGAGGCTTTTGCAAGACAGTGGGCAGTGTCTAATTGCATTTTGATAAGTATACCTGCTTACACACCCTTTATGTGTTTCTCCTTATAAAAAGCCACATCACTATTCATCATATATCAGAGATTTTTGTTTTCAGCTTTAACACAAATATATTACATATGCAAATGCATTTTATATATAGATATATATATATATATATATATATATATATATATATATATATATATACACACACACACACACACACACACACACACACACACACACACACACACACACACACACACACACACACGTAGATATTATATACACACACACACACACAGTATAGATTACATATTACAAGAACTATATCTACAAGGAAACTGCTGTGGCCCATGGCGAATGCCTTCATGTCACCTTGTAACATGAAAATCTGTGCATTATCAGTACACAGACAACAGGTATCCCCAGGCAGGGTAATATGCATCACTCCCTGGACTGACTAAGGAACTAAGACAGTAGAAATGCATTCCTGAATTCCTATTTTCAGAACGATTTTAAGTCTACTGGTGAAATACACTCATATGAACAGTTTCCAAAACTACCAGTATTAAAACTTACATTAGCAGTGTAAAAGCCCTCACATGCCCATACAGCTTCACCCAAACACAAGCTTCTATTCCCTAATGCATTTTTCTTTAATTA